>NC_048299.1:29332853-29514078 GCF_013100865.1 Trachemys scripta elegans
ATGCAACAACACGGCTGCTACTCTGAAACCTGTCTTAATAAAGACTGTGGTTTTTCAAATCTAGCAAAATTACAAATTTAAGTTCCCAGGCTTGTCTTTTGAAAGACTGCACTCTGCTAGCAGTTACATACCACCCTATATTGGAACCCATACAGGGCATCATCAAACAACTACAATCCATACATGATGGGAATCCCATCCTGAAAAAAATATTTCCTGAGCCCCCTCTTCTGGCCTTCGAACAACCTCTCGCCCCAAACTCTCCAAGTTAAGCGTCAGGAACTAACTCCCCACAGACTAGGACTCACCAACTCAAAGCCACACCAGACCCTGTCAGAACAACAGATGCAAAACCTGCAGACATAGCTCCACTGCTACAATGACCAAATACCCCCCCCCTCCACACACACATTACATCTTTCAAGATCCATGAGTCCTGCACATGCCTGTCACACCACATGTTGTATCTCATCAAGCTCACTTAATGCCCCAACAACAACTACGTGGGTGAAACCAGACAATCACTATGCTCCAGAGCAGGGGTAGGCAACCTATGGCACGTGTGCCGAAGGCGTCACACGAGCTGATTTTCAGTGGCACTCACACTGCCCGGGTCCTGGCCACCGGTCTGGGGGAGCTCTGCATTTTAATTAAATTTTAAATGAAGCTTCTTAAACATTTTAAAAATCTTATTTACTTTACATACAACAATAGTTTAGTTATATATTATAGACTTATAGAAAGAGACCTTCTAAAAACATTAAAATGTATTACTGGCATGCGAAACCTTAAATTAGAGTGAATAAATGAAGACTCGGCACACCACTTCTGAAAGGTTGCCGACCCCTGCTCTAGAGTGTACTCACACAGGAAAATGATAAGACAAAAACACCATATCACCTGTGGGTCAACACTCTTCACAAAGGTTTCAGAGTTACAGCCGTGTTAGTCTGTATCCGCAAAAAGAAGAACAGGAGTACTTGTGGCACCTTAGAGACTAACAAATTTATTAGAGCATAAGCTTTCGTGGACTACAGCCCACTTCTTCACTCTATATCTGATCTATCAGTCCTCATCCTCGAAGGAAACCTGGACGACAGCTTCAAAAGATGAGCCTGGGAACTTAAATTCATAACTTTGCTAGACATTAAAAATCATGCTAAACTATCCATTGGACCTTGTGCTTAGCTGTAGCATTCTGAGTGCTTTCCCAGACCTGAAGAAGAGATGTGTATCTCAAAAGCTTGTATCTCCCACCAACAGAAGCTGGTCCAATAGAAGATATTACCTCACCCACTTTATCTCACTAAACATGTCACGAACAGAAAAAAAAAAAATACTCATCTAGAGAGAATGCAATACCTAACATAAGAGGAGCTTTCTGATAGTACCAGGACACATGCTTTAAAAGTATGAGTAACAGTAGCAGTCACACCTTCATACGGCCAATTTTTTTTTTTTTTTTAATTGAGGTGTTTCAGATTAAATTTATTTATTAAAAAAAAAAAAAAAAAAAGTCACACAATACTACAGGTGAGTCACAACCTGTGACCTTCATATCACTTCCATTCAATTTAATCTAGGGAAGTGTCTTGGGCTCATGCATCCCAAGAGAAGTGGAATATTTTATGCAACTAGAAGAGTTATTTTAGCTGTACATTTTTCAAAAATATATTCCCAATTACTTGGTAAATCAGTGTCAAAATTAGAAGCATGATAATGTTTTTCTTCTCTACCCAAATGCCTGTTTTCCCCACCCCCACAAGTTCCATAACCATCATTCTTAGCTCTTGCAGTTTGAGTCTAAAGTTCTTTGCTCCATCACCAGTTACTGTAAATCAGATTTCTTTTAGGTAGTGGCCACCACAATTACACACTCCAAACTAGTGTGGCAAGTTTGGTCTCTCTAGCATACATTAGCAATTAGTGCTGACTCTCCAATGCAGACTCGCCAGTATCCAGTCTAGAACGATTGTTTTTAAAAAATAGGGTTTTCCTAGACTAAGTTTTATTTAAAAATATTTATTAAGGTCACACAATTAAACAGGAAAAGGATGTGTTAAGATCAAGGCACAGGTGCCCTACAATTTTTTTTTTTTTTTTTTAAACATTCAGTAGTCACAGTATTATATGCTCTATACCCCAAACAAAGGGAAAAGAATGTTATTTTTTTTAAAATGACAATGTCACTTTTTAACATTTTCCCTAAATGTACAGTATGATTTGGTAAATGCTATCAGTACAATGAATAAGTACAGACCATAAACACCTTGGTGCAAAGTCTAGCCAGAAACCCAACCTCATCGATTATCATTTAAAGTTCAGTAAAATGGCCTAATCTGCTTTGTTGCAGATTCAATTTTCCCACATTACCATCTGCCATGGTAATCTTCCCTGGGCTAAAGAACAGCAAGTCTGCATTTTAAAAGGTCCCAAAGAGCAATGTGACCTAATAAAGAATATAATTCAGTCAGTTATTATTTTCATCTGCTCCAGGGTCTCTCCATTTGAGCCCCTTTGTCCTCAAGTAGAGATAGTACTTCCATACAGCTGCTAATTCATACAATATATACATATAAATAATCTTCTTTAGGCTTATTACTTCATTTTTGGTCACCTGTAAGGAGAACTTCCAACACATCAAAAGCTGTAGCTTCTTCTTACTAGATGTATTTTTAAATCAATATCCAGAATGGAGAGAATGGGTACTATGGAAACATGAATATGCAACTTTCTTAATGTATTATACAGCCCATGGCTCTACAGCAAGCAAAAATGACTAAGCAAGCTGTACTTTTAATGAGGACTCATGCCTAAACTGTATTCTGAAGGGATTGGAAGGTTTACAGGACATCCTAAGAAAAAGATTGAGTTCCACAGAATTTATACTTCTTGCAGTCCTAGGGTTTTGGGTAAGAATGAGCTGACTCATTTGACACCTTGATTCTGAAGTAACACCGCATGAGGCCTCTGTCGGGGGGGGGGTGGGGAGAACAACGAAACACAACACACCTCTTCCAGGCGCAGAGTGGTGTAAAAGTCTTGCATTGTGATTGGCTGCCAGAGAATAGTGAATTTACTCAGTTTACACAACAGCAACAGAATACACAAGAATGAAATCCCAGTCAGTAAAATACTGAATGCTGATTTCATATTTCTGGGTTAAAAAAAAAAAAAAAAAAAAAAAACCAACCACACCAATCTAGTCTAAAAAATCCAAGCCTAATACAAATCGGTTTAGTTCTCACTGCACCATTCTGTTCAAAGTCAAAACTCACAAGTGGTTTCCAGTAAAGCATAACATGTTAATTAGTTTTAAACAGGTCATAAAAGTCATAGTTTACACATAAAGCAATCAAACCATTCACTAATACCCTATTCAACAGCCAATGAAGCTTAACAAACTACTTCTTCCAGAGGTCTAGCAAAGACAACTACCAAACTTTCTTGAAGTGAAGTGAGCCATTGACCTTTGTTATCAAAGCTGATCCAAATAGGAAGTTTAAGTTCAAATTGAATTTCTACCTTAAACTTGAACACTAGGTCCCTGAAACTATTTGTAATTCTGCGTTTGTCGACAAATTATCCAAGCAAATGGTGCATTTTAAAAAGGGAACATTCAAATAATTTTATATTTACAGTATCTGTTATATTTTGAGAGTAGCTTAATAAATGTATCTAACGCAATCAATCACTTGATCATTTAAGATATTTGCTTTTATTTTTTCTAACCCTATGATTACTAGTTTGAAGTTGGGGGCGGGGGAGGGAAGATGGATATATGGGCCACCCATAAAAGATTTTCTTTTAATGCAGTATGCGCCATAGTTTCAGACATTTTGACCATAAAAATCTGGGTGTTTCCATATGATCAGCTTTAACAAGTGTTACTACAATTTTATAGAAAATTGTATATGCTTATTGCTCATGAGAATCTTCTCCTGTATTAATATTTGATTCTATGCATGTAGTAAATGCCCCATTACAAAGAGCTAAATTTCAAATTATCAGTTTATATTTAAAATAATTGGTTGTTTTGAAATCAACGTTAAAAAAGGTACCCAGTTCACCTGGTATATTATCTTTTTAAATCCTGGAGAAGGATAGGGGCACCTACTGTGAAAGGTGTGTCACATAACCTGCTGGGATGGTGGCTCCCTCTGCCTAAAATTTTCTAGCAACACCCCAGAATCGAGATAAACAGCCTGCTTTGCTCCCTGACCCTCACAACGGCAGTTGACGAGAAATGAGTCAGGGCTGCCAAAGAAAAGCTGAAACTTCATGGCAATTTTTTAAATTTTATTTTAGTTACCGGTAAATATTTAACACATTTATATAACCTTTGCTAACAGTGATAGCTTCCTTTAACTCTGTATTGCCATACTTTCTAGCATCATGCCTTAAAAGGTAGGTCTGGCACTTTCAAAGCACCACAAATGCATGAGGACTTACAATGCACATCCATAAATCTATATCAATCTACGCAGATAGTGACAAAATACTAGCCCAAAACAGAAAATAGCAGTAAGTCAGATAAAGTCAATCATATTAATATGGTATTGAAGAAATCAAATTAAGTGTCGGAAAATGGTGACATAAGGATCTCGCTTGCTCAGATTAAAAACCAAACAATAACCCTCCTTGTGCATAAGCCTTATAAAACTAAGTTTGATTTTTCCAATTGAAAAACAAACATACGTTTGTCCTATGTTTTTAAACATATATAAGACTATTTAATTGTACTTCTACCATGTACAATTCCCTCCAAAGACACTTTATAAAGTATATGTAATTTAACAGAACAAATGTTTTTCTTAAACTAATTTTAAAACCCTAGCCTTAGTTCATTTTCCCCCTCTGAATCAAAACACTGCTTTAATTCAGGTCGCATCTTTAGTTGCTAAGCAGTTTTCCAGAAGCCTGAGGGTTCAAAACTAGAATACTTTTATTACTCAGCTCCACAAACTACCTTATGTTAGCTACATATACCAGCTGCTCTTCTCTTTTCATATATAAAAAAAACTTTAAGCAGCATGTGGCCTTGACTATGCGTGTACGTCCTAGCAGGTTTAGTCTAAAAGGGTTACAGTCCATTTGTCAAGCTATATCACATTTCCTCCACACCCTTCCTCTCATGAGCAACTGAATGCTGAATTCAGCTGAACTGAATGCTGCCAACAGCCAACTGGGGTTAGATGCAAAAGTTTAACAGTGACCAAATCAAGACTGTATTTTGTTTAAATTTAGTAAAATATGCTTACCTGCACATCTTTAATCACAATAGTACTAAATTAAGGATGTGGTAAACAAAAGTCAAAATTATTAGCAACAGGCTCATGTTAATCTAATTTAAAAATGATCTTCTCATCCTGGGGAGACAAAACCCCAGATCTCCAAAATAAGGACTGTAGCTTGATAAAGTTTTAAATTATCTGCCAAGATAATTTATATTACCATTAGCACCTACTTTTCTCTCTCCTTTTGTTAGCAAAAACATGTCATTTCATCTTCTGAGTTCAGGTCTGTGAGCAAGCAAGATATGCAATTCCACTGGAATCCTGCTTCACTTTTTGTAAGGCCAAGTTGACTTGGAAGGCTTTGCTAGTATTGCTACCCTATAATGTCCCTTGCTAGGGTGGAAGCAGCTTGGCCAGTATATCTAGACTGCATACAGGCTTTTGCCAGCACTGCTATGTCTGTCACAAATCACACAGCTGTGCCAGCAAAAGTTTGTAGTGTAGACTCTGCCTGAACTTCAATATCTTATCTGTTCTCAGGAACTGTGTAAACCATTAGAGTGAAAAGGAGGAGACATACATATGTACAACAAGACAGCTGGTAGGTTGGTGTGGTTCTATTACCATCAAGTGTTCAAGTGCACCCTATTTGTCTCTCACAAACGTTGCTGACTCCAACACTTGACACAATGGAAAACATTAAATGTAACTATTGTGCCAGATACTGGGGGAGGTGGAAGAGACACACAAGGCACATTTAAAGTTTCATTTTTCCAAACAGCACTTTTAAAATGAATTCTAGAATGAATTTAGTTGCAGGCGGCAGCATTGTGAGCTTCCCCATAGCACCCTGCCGATGAGTATCCCCCCGTTTAGCAGTGACTACCTCTTGGAACGAAGATGATTGACCAAGCCAATGCACTCTTTAGTCTCTCTGCTAAGAGTAACAAATACGGTGGCAATTGTGACAGACAGCTTTACTGAAACCATCATCTTGTTGCACATAGACCAATGAAAAGATGTTTGACAGCTAGTTTTGGTCACCACTATCCTTTCCAAATTTGTGCCTGTGACCTAGTGAAAGACTGCATGTATTACCAAACTCCTCAGCCACTATATCCTTTTTGTTTATAATATATTAAGAAAGTTCCATAGAAGATTCTATACTGTGGTAAGATCAGTCATTTCAGAGCTGATCAGAAGTTTAGGATACAGCATTGCAATTCTACCATAGCATGAGTAGTTTCATGTAAGCATCATCAACTAGTTCAGGTAGGTTAATTACTGAATTAGATCATAATATAATCATGGGCACCCTTGGCTGAATTCCAATTCCACCACTGAATTCAATAGTTACATAAACTACTACATAACTAACAGATATTGGTCAACTCCTTTAAGAAATTTACACATGCAAACAAGTACAGTAGTAGTCCAAATACACTGGTTGCCTAACATCTGAAGAGTGCAATTTAATAGTACACAGTTTTAAGTTTCAGATTTGTGAAGCTATCTTTTTCAGCCACCAAAAATCTTGCAATACCAAGGCTAACAAATGAGATGCCTTAGGCTATGTCTACACTACGCACCTTTTAGCGACACAGCTGTGCCTCTACAGCCATGCGGCTAAAAGGCATGCAGTGTAGCTGCTGTTTGATGGCAGGAGAGCGCTCTCCTGCCAACAAAGCGCTGTTCACACCGATGCTTTTTGTCAGCAAAACTTTTGTCATTCTGGGTGTTGTGTTTTTTTTCACACCCCTGAATGACTAAAGTTTTGCCATTCAGGTTTCAGTGTAGACAAAGCCTAACTCTGGCAAAAGTGGATTCAAAATTCACAAGCTATTTCATCCACCCATAGTACCTTTTCATTTCAAAAGATCTCTTATAATGTTTTAGACAGAGAGAAAACAGTTTTTGATATTTCCATTTAAAATTGTGTGTATATATACACAGAGAGATTCTATTATAAAATGTCTGTTCAAAAGACTTTATTTTGAAAAGATATGTAAGTTCAAATGACTTTCCAAAAAAGCATTTTATAAGTTGCTTTATACAACACTATTAAAATACAATTGAACTAGACAATGAGGTGATGTTTGTTCTTTGCTTTAAATATACTAAGTCATTTTTATTTCATAACTCACTATTTTCAATTATAAATCAATACTTAGTATACTACTTTATTTCCAATAAGTCAGGATCAACCCAATGAACTTTGGTACTTCTATTACAGTGAATGCTATTGTGGATATAGGTGCTTGACTATTTTGAACTGGTACCACCATTCCAGGAAATACTAGTTTAAAATAAATTGCTTGTCTAACTATAATGGAGTTTCTGGATAATGAAGTCTCTAAGTATTGCATATAGAAAAGTAAAAAAGGGAAACAAATTAGTAGCAAGATGACTGCTCACCTAGCAAGCATCTTGCACTAATCCTTTTCTTTTTACTTTTAATTTCTCTATCAAAATTATTTATTAGTGACTGGCCTTTAAGTTCTATATTTACTGGCATAACACTTGGTTTCATATAACAAATCAGTTACTTCAATAGATTATTAGAATATCGTAGGTACTAAAAAACAGCTAGTATATCCTAAATTAAGGTGTTTAAAGAGGGAAAAAAATAAAAAGGAGGAACCATGAAAATCCCATCAGTTAAATCAACAGAACAGCAGGGGACCACAAGGGAGAAAGGAATCCTTGCTGTAGCTCTATGATATTATGACCCCTCTAGGTGTTCTGAGGCAGTAGTTCCTAAAAAGCTTTTATGAGTCTTCAGCTACAGGTGTCTTTCATGACTTGAATACAGACTTTAGGAAAAGGCTGTGGATCTCTCATTCAATAGGATTTCAGACTTCAAATTCTGTGGCATAACTCAAGCTTATAAGCAGCTTAGGACAACTCAATCTAAAAGGTATCTCATTTAAAAAAATAAGTCAATGGTCCTTGCTGAGATATCCTCCCCCACCACACACACAAAAACCACACAACCCCCCTCCTCCAAATCCACACACACAAAAACCACACAACCCCCCTCCTCCAAATCCACGCCACACCTACACACACACTATGCCAGTTGTGAGATAAACTGGAAAATATTCCTACAAAACATCTAGAAAAAGTGAACAGCCCTCTATTTTAAACTCATGTCTCCCATATACTCTATCAGGCTAACCTCAACGTGATCAAAGATATTCTCAGTGAGAACACAAGATATGTAGGCAAAAAGAAACCAATGTATCTGAAATTGCAGGGCAGGGGTGGAAGGGCGGGTCAAATTATGATTTTAAACAAATATAATCACATTCTTAAGTATGGAAAGACAACAGCTTTATTATTATAAATGAGGTTGAAAATATACAGGGAAGTTTTATATTTTAAATCTTTGACCCAATTCTAATCCATAAGTCATCTTCCAATTACAAGCCCTTGAAGTTTTCCAAAAGAAAACTATATTCTGAATAATACTATTAGATCATCTTATCCTGAGATAGACTGTGAACTCTCTTGGGCAGAGAATTATCTTTACATGTCTGTAAAGCAACAGAACACCTATGACGGTATATAAACAGACAAAATGTGGTGTGAGAAAGGGGTGCAACATAAGACTTACCCTTTCCCATTTTTTTCTTTTGTGTTTTTAGCATTTACTACTGTGTTCTCTTTAGGTCCTTACACATGTGTCTTTTCATATGAGTTGAGCATCCTTTAGTGTAGCTTCTTCCACTAAATTGTGTAGTTACTACAAATGTAAAAAGTAACTTAGAACTCATTTTAATTAAACCTTAGCTGGAGACAAATACCAGACAAAGAAGAATTTCATAGTGCATTAAGTTTAACCTTTTTCACTGGTATAATTCTTTGACAAAGTATATAACCCTCTGGAAGTGCCTGGTATCACGAACTGGTACACTGGGGAACTACCATGAGGTGGGACGTGAAAAGCTACAGCAGGCATTGCTCCTTCTAGAAGCTAGTTTTCCAGATATCTGGGAAGTGCAAGTAGCTATCTGAAGAAAAGAGATGGGACTGCTCAGCCCAGAGCTCAAATCAGAAACCCTAAGAGCATCCAAACCTTGGGGGGGGGGGGTAAGTCTTGAGCTGAAAAAAAAAAAAAAAAACACAACACACAACCATAAGATAAAGCTAAGTCCCAAGAAGGTGAAATGTTTTTGACTCTACAGCCTGTAGGAAAGACCTAGGTCACACAAGAAGCAGTTTAATATTATTTTGGACATGTGGGAAGAAAGACAAGATGCAAAGGATGTGGTTTAATTAGGCCACAGCTTTTATTATCTCTGAACTATTCAGCAATAACTCGGAGAGCACAGGTCATGATTCCTTCCTTAATCATTTCCACCTGGTGGAGAGCTGACATCAGCCCCCTAACCCTCCACAGCTTGTTCCCAGACTCTTGCTGGAACCCCATGCCCTCATCTTCTATGAGGGTTAAGAGGCTGGAGAAGGACTGTCTCCTCACTGTACCAGACATTAGGAGCCCCAATTCCATTTCCCAGCTTCTTTAGGGAATGCCTTCCCCTGAGTCCACTTCCAATTCTGGTTTATCAAGGAATCAATTTCCTATACAATGAGTACCTGCAGGACACACCTGCCACCTACTAAAATTGTGAAATTCTTATCTTCTGACCTACCCCACCAGGTCCCTCCACCATATCGGGGGCGGGGGGGAGGGGAGAAATCTTTCCTAGTCCCTCAACCTCAGCAGGACTCCAATCCTGCATTGGGAGTGGGTCCACTGCCACATTGAACAGTGGCAGGTTCCTCTGATGCTTCTTTGCAGCTAGTAATCTGGGCAGCAGAAGGGCATCAAGCCAGAAGAAGGACATGGTTTATATACCCTCCTCGCCCCTGGGTCCACGGGGGTCAATGGCTTACCTGAGCCCCACATGCCTGCCTACCCACCCCTTCAGGTGAAGCCTCTCCCCACACACCTCCAGCTAGCCATCTTTCAAACTCCAACAGGTGGGAGAGGGGGCACAGGTGAGCAAGGGAGAAGAGACCATTAGAAGTAGCATCTACCCTTCCCCCGCCCCAGCAGTCCAGACAGAGAGGCACCCACATGCACATAGTTGTGAGGTTGCGGGGGTTGCATTCTGCTAAATGAATTAATTTAGAGGAAGAGAAAAAGGGTAGTGCATAAGCCCATTCAAACAATTAGCAAAGCTTTTAATTATAATCACCTTAAATGTCATCTAAACTTAAGTAAGGGCATATTTTCCCTCTTAAAGAAATTCAGAGGTTGGAAGTTAGAAATATTTTTACCTCCCCCGCCCCACCTCTTCCCCACCCCCAAGTCCTATCACTGTGTAATGCTCCAATGGGGAGGGGAGGGGGAAATACTCAAGTAATTTTGTGGAGAGGTATTTCACTGTTGCATATTTTGCAACTACAGTCCTCCCTCAAACACCAATTCTGTGCAGAGTAGGTGTTCATGTAAGTCCCACAGCAGAGGTGTGAAAAACAGCCACACCAACATTCTCAGCACAGCAATTAGCACTGTAGATTCTGTCCCACAGTAAACTACAAGCAGACCCAAGTCTCTTCAAATTAAGTAGAGTTCTTGGTGGCTCACTTCACCCAAGAACCATCATTGCATTTTTGACCTTTTCAAGCTCAACAATAATGGATCAACATGGCTCTACAGAAAAGCTCTATATAATGAAGTGCATTATACTATGTGGCCAGAAGGGAACGGATTGTAAGCTCCTCAGGGCAGGGCCTGTATTTTTGTTGTGTGGTTGTACAGTGCCTAGCACAATGAAGTCCTGGGTCTATGCGCCCAACTCATAAGTATTACTATAGTATTTAAAAAAAAAAAAACCCACACCACACACACTACACTACCAGCTCTATTCAGTTTTGATGCAATCAACGTGCCTAGTATTTGCATGCTCAGATTATGCCTACACTGCAGCAGAAAGGTACAAATCCCAGCTCAGATCAACCAATATGTGCTAGCTTTAAATCAAGCCTCTTGCACTAAAAAGAACAATGGTTGCAGAGGCTCAAGCTAACCACTTGAGTACAATCCCATCCAAGATATGTAATTGGATGGCTAGCCTGAGCTGCTACCGCCAGCTACATACGTATGACCTCTGACAGGATTATACTCGAGCAGCTAGCCAAGCCACCATGGCCATATTTATTTTTAGAGTGCATATCTCCCCAAGATGGGAATTATACCTCCCAGCTGCTGTGTAAACACATCCTAGGAAGATGGTAGATGAAGTGCCATTTTCTTTACTGGGAGTCTGTGTACAACAAACAGTAGCTGGGGGGTCAGGAGAGAGAAGTCATTTCTTCTGGAGTAAGATTGAATGAATTGGTATCTAACTGGATCACTTTGAGCTGCAGATAAAGAACCACATGAGCATTTCGTAGAACTTATTTGGGTAAAATTTTATCTAGTTTGAGTTGCAGTAATTTAAACATATGAGTGTTTATAATCTACCTTTGCACTATTTGGTAGTATTTGTGGAAAATAGTTAAGAATTCTCTTTAAAAATTTTGTATCTTCTAAGCTTTGTTATGGAACAGGAAGTTTCCAGGAAGATTTGTGTTATCAATAGAAGTTTATTCAGGAAGTATTTGTGATGAAGTCATTAAGGAGTAAAGGAAAGACCTAGGCTTACAGCAACAGAATAGTAAACAATTTACTCTGAGGATTTACTCTTTCATATTTGTCTAACCAGGACATTTAATGGACTGGAGATTAGAAGAGTTTCTCTGACAATTAGAAATTTGGAACCTGTATGTTTGAACTGTTTTGTGAAGAGAATCATTTATTTAATAGATTTTAAGGCCAGACGGTAGTATTTTTAATATAAAATTTAGGGCTGTCGATTAATCATACGATTAACTCAAAAAAATTAATCACGATTAATCGCAGTTTTAATTGCACTGTTAGAACACAAACTGAAATGTATTCAATATTTTGGATTTTTTTCTATATTTTCATATATATTGTATTCTGAGTTGTAATTGAAATCAAGGTGTATATTATTTTTATTACAAATATTTGCACTGTAAAAAAACAAAAGATAGTATTTTTCAATTCACCTCATACAAGTATTGTCGTGCAATCTTTGTTGCGAAAGTGCAACTTAAAAAAAAAAATCTACGTGTTACATAACTGCACTCAAAAACAGAGCAATGTAAAACTTCAGAGCCTACAAGTCCACTCAGTCCAACTTCTTGTTCAGTCAATCGTTAAGACAAACAAGTTTGTTTCCATTTACAGGAGATAATGCTGCCCCCTCTTCTTACTTACACTGTCACCAGAAAGTGAGAACAGGCATTTGCATTGCAATACTGGCTACAAAAATGCAATGTATTTTCGTGCCAGATATGCTAAACCAGGGGTGGCCAACCTGTGGCTCCGAAGCCACATGCGGCTCTTCAGAAGTTAATATGTGGCTCCTTGTATAGGCACCGACTCCAGGGCTGGAGCTACAGGTGCCAACTTTCCAATGTGCTGGGGGATGCTCATTGCTCAACTCCTGGGTCTGCCACAGGCCATGCCCCCACTCCACCCCTTCCCAACACCTCCTCTGATCCTGCCATGCCCTCGCTCCTTCCCCCCCCCCCACCAGAGCCTCCTGCACTCTGCAAAACAGCTGATCGGGAGGTGCGGGGAGGCGGCACTGACTGGTGGGGCTGCCGCTGAGTGGGAGGCACTGGGAGTGGGGGAGCTGATGGGGGGCTACAGACTTATTACTGTGGTTCTTTGGCAATGTACATTGGTAAATTCTGGCTCCTTCTCAGGCTCAGGTTGGCCACCCCTGCGCTAAACATTCGTATGCCCCTTCATTCTTTGCCCATCATTCCAAAGGATAAGCTTCCATGCAGATGACGCTTGTTAAAAAAAAACGTTAATTAAATTTGTGACTGAACTCCTTGGAGGAGAACTATATGTCCCCTGCATGGTTTTACCTGCATTCTGCCATATAGGTCATGTTATAGCAGTCTCGGATGATGACCCAGCACATGTTGTTCATTTTAAGAACACTGTCACTGTAGATTTCACAAAACGCAAAGAAGGTACCAATGTAAAATTTCTAAAGATAGCTACAGCACTCAACCCAAGGCTTAAGAATTGGAAGTGCCTTCCAAAATCTGAAAGGGACAGGGTGTAGATGCTTTCAGAAGTCTTAAACAAGCAACTCTCCAATGCGGAAACTACAGAACCTGAACCACCAAAAAAGAAAATCTACCTTGTGCTGGTAGCATCAGACTCAGATAATGAAAATGAACATGCATCAGTCCGCATTGCTTTGGATTCTTATTGAGCAGAACCCATCATCAGCATGGACACATGTCCCCTGGAATGGTGGTTGAAGCATGAATGGACATATGAATCTTTAGTGCATTTGGCACACAAAAATATCTTGCGATTCCGGCTACAACAGTGCCCTGAGAATGCCTGTTCTCACTGTCAAGTGATAGTGTAAACAAGAACCAGGCAGTATTATCTCCTGCAAATGTAAACAAACTTGTTTGTCTGAGCGATTGGCTTAACAAGTAGGACTGAGTGGACTTGCAGGCTCTAAAATTTTAGATTGTTTTATTTTTGAATGCAGTTTTTTTTGTACACAAGTCTACATTTGTAAGTTCAACTTTCATGATAAAGAGATTGCACTATAGTACTTGTATTAGGTGAACTGTAAAATACTTCTTTTTTTTATAGTGCAAATACTTGGTAATCAAAAATAAAGTGAGCACTGTACAGTTTGTATTCTGTGTTGTAATTGAAATCACTATATTTGAAAGTGTAGAAAACATCCAAAAATATTTAAATAAATGGTATTCTATTATTGTTTAACAGTGCAATTAATCACGATTTTTTTTAATCGCTTGACAGCCTTAATAAAATTTTAGAATTAAATGACCAATCTCCACAGTCTAAAATATGACTCCAACAAAGTGATGTTGTGGAAATCTGGGACACTTAGTTGGAGAACTGACTATAAGGAGCGCCAATTGTAGTTCAGAATTCAAGCGTTCTGACGGAGCTTTATGAGGTCAAGGGGTGGATTTAGGCTATTTACATCCTGATAATGGTCTCATTTACCAGGGGGGGGGGGGGGGGAAAAAAAAAAAGTCTTTAGGTCACTAAAAAGGCAACTGGTATCTGAAGGGGGAGAAAAAGTATGTTGTACTGTTTAATTCAATCTCTTGTAAAAATCTCAGATTTTAGGGCCTATAATCTTTTTACGGGTCACTTGAAAAAGAATTATTTTAGTGGCCCAGTAACAACTGAGCTAAGTGGTGCTAATTCTACTCCTGCTCTAACACAGGCCTCTTCAGTTCCATTATTTGTTTAAAGAAAAACCACAAAATTAATGCTGTATGAAACATACAATATAAAGAGGCAAGACTTTTAGAATGCTGATATTTTCAAATACTTTATATATATTGATAAATACAGAGCCTCATAATGAAATGCATGCATTTAAGCACAGTTTAGTTTTCTTGCTTATTAACGAGTTCGAGACAGATTTTTCTGACCACCAAGTAGTCTGTTAACATTGGGGTTGCAGTCATGTCCAAGCTTTTGCACATCCAGACAAAGTTGCTCTTTGGCTAGGAAGGGGCCATTAAGGAAGAAAGGAGTGGAGAGTTTAAAAAAAAAAAAAAAAAAAAAAGCTGATTTTGTGCCTTGTGAATTATTCAATTAAGCAATGAACTCACTTTTCCTTGATCTGAAACATCCATCAAGTTACCCTAAATACACTAAACTCAAAGCCATCCAATTTAAAAAAATTTACAGCTATTAAAACCCCTAGTTCTTCTTCATGTTGATATGCCACCCTTCAAAGTAACTTTCCCTATTAAAAAGATTAAAAGATATACTTGTTACTAAATACTTATTCATGATTACAGGTTCAGTAGTTTTAGTCCTTAAAACATGTACGTTAAAAATAAACCAATGTTTTTTTGATAATATAGGAACTCTTCCCAACTGGCTTCATTCATCTTAATACCTCAAATGAAACTGATGCGCTGTTTGTCCTTTCACCCCTAATTTACATGATTTTAGGTGGAAAAGTGCAAGAGGCAGGTGCAAGAAACCTTAGTAGACATTATGGAGTAATATACTCAAAGGCAAAACTTCTTCCAAGCATGTCAGTTACCAAGGAATGAGAAAGAGTACCATGGGTCAGATGAACGAGGAGATCTGACTGCCTCTACCTGTACAGAGAAACCAGGTGGATGGTAATATTAAGGATCTGTCCAAACACAGAAGGGTTTCTTAGGAATCCAATCATCAGACAGTAGAGAGTCCTCCACCACGATTTAATTGAGAACGGAAGGTCTAGGTCAGATTGTAGGGAGGAGGGGAGATACCAGAAATGCAGGTGGTGCATACCAAGGAGGAGCCACAGGTATAGGCAGCTCAATGCTAGGGAGGGTGGGTGAGTAACAGACAGCAGGGGAAGGGGCCTGAGGGAACAACTAAGGAACACAAGGAGGAAAGCCATGATGCTTGCTAGTGTGGGAGGCTGCAAGGGCAAGTGGCCTGAAAGTGTTCCAAATTGGCAAGAAGCCCCATCACAGTTCCAAGGAGCATAATTGGGTAATACAATGGCAAATGAATTTCAGTGTAGGTAAGTGCAAGGTAATGTATATTGGAAGGAGCAATATGAGCTACTCGGACTCTGATGAGTTTTAAGTTAACTAAAACCACTCCGAATGAGATCCTAAGATTATTATAGGCAGCTTAATGAAATTGTTGCTCAGTACACAGCAGTGTTCAATAAAACTGAAAACAAAGAGACCAAGATGTTAGAATACATGAAGAAAGGAACAGAATACTGAAAATATTAAAATGTGATTGTGTGCATGCGTACATATATAAAATTAGCACATTTTTACCTTGAGTACCGTGTTCAGTTTTGGTCTTAGTGGGCAAAGTTACACTTAGACAACAGTGCATTAGTCAGGTATAAGAACTTATAAGAAGCTATATACGCAAGTGACATGTCTAAGAATTTGTACCTATGGTAACTGCACCCTCATTAAAAATTGAGAGGACTGATTGGCAGACTGCCAGGTGCTAGAACTTAAGTACTAATGCTGTAGGTGTTTCCAGCACTTATTTCTATCTCACGGTACACCTGGCATATTACCAAATACTTGGAAGGATTTGGTGTACCATAGCACCCAGTGACTCCACAGAATTTGGGGGAAGGAGTGTGGAGGGGGAGGGAGAGAAGGGGGACCATTTACAGTAGCTAGACTGAGTCAGTGTTCAGAAAACATACTGGGGAACTAGTCAAGCCAGCATATTTTGGATTAGAATCATAGAATATCAGGGTTGGAAGGGACCTAAGGAGGTCATCTAGTCCAACCCCGTGCTCAAAGCAGGACCAATCCCGAACTAAATCATCCCAGCCAGGGCTTTGTCAAGCCTGACCTTAAAAACCTCTAAGGAAGGAGATTCCACCACTTCCCTAGGTAACCCATTCTAATGCTTTACCACCCTCCTAGTGAAAATTTTTTTCCTAATATCCAACCTAAACCTCCCCCACTGCAATTTGAGACTATTACTTCTTATTCTGTCATCTGGTACCACTGAGAACAGTCTGGATCCATCCTCGTTGGAACCCCTTTCAGGTAGTGGAAAGCAGTTATCAAATCCCCCCTCATTCTTCTCTTCTGCAGACTAAACAAGCCTAGTTACCTCAGCCTCTCCTCATAAGTCATGTGCTCCAGCCCCCTAATCATTTTTGTTGCCTTCCACTGGACTCTTTCCAATTTTTCCACATCCTTCTTGTAGTGTGGGACCCAAAACTGGACACAGTACTCCAGATGAGGCCTCACCAATGTCGAATAGAGGGGAACGATCACGTCCCTCGATCTACTGGCAATGCCCCTACTTATACAGCCCAAAAGGCCGTTAGCACAGACTATAAGCACAAACTGCAATCCTGTTGCTTTCTCATTATGAAATCTGGGAGTTACATATACTTAAAAAAAAAAAAAAAAGAAAAGAAAAGAAAAGACGACGACAACATCTGGAGTGAAGTCTTGCCCACTTCTTCCAGGCAGGAAACCTGTGCAATTAGGTATAACATCAGTCATGGACATTCTCAGTGTAAAAACCAGGTATGTCTTAAGCAGGGGAACCAATCATCTGTGTTAAGTATAATAAACTTTCCTTAAGTGCCTGTTATAACTCATGGAAGGTCAAATAGGTTGCAATTATCTCACAAGCTCTTTTTTCAATTAGATGAAGAAACGTCAGGTGAAATAGTTACAGGACGCAATTACTTGATGCTAATCCTTGAACCGAGCCTGAATAAGCTGGTAGGTCCCAATGAGATATAAACTCTCTGGTTTTCTTTTCCAAGGACTGCCATCAGTCTTTTTGTCAGATACTTTAGGGGAACTAGAATGGCCCTGTACTAAACGAATAGCCTCAGAAGCTTTGAAGAGAATCTGAAGACAGGCATCCTACAACTCAGATTTCATGCAGTCCTAAGGGCAGATAGCCACTATGACTGATGATTCTCTATTTAAAGTTAATCACTTCAACTGTACTAAGATATTTCAAGTCCAACCTGTGTTTTATCATAGGAAAATAAGTCAGCAACTGCTTCAACTTTGTCTGTCTTCATGAAGAGAAAAAATACTAGGTAGAGAAAGTAACGGCAGAAGAATTTCAATAGCAGAGGGAAAAAGAGTACCTAAATAAAAATCAGCTGTGTTGTCCCTTAGTGATGAAAGGAGAAGTAACCAGTCAAAAATCACAAATTGGTGTGCTGAGGTGCACAGATGCAATTAAAAAGAAAAAAACCCACTATATCTGAATAGCGTGTGTTATGGGAGTGTTCTTGTAATTCTGTTCAGAACAGGATGACTCAATGAGAAAATTAGAGGCAGTATAGGAAAATCTGCTAGCATGGAAAACTAAGCTGAATTCCTACACCATTTTTCATTCAGGTGTTACTTTGCTTGAAAGTGAGCAGTTTCTAGGCATGCACGCTTTAAATGGATGAGGTTCTGCTCTGAAAGAAGTGGCAACATACGTCAGTGGATTTCTAGATCACTACTGCTCAGGAAAAATATTCCTCACTTGTAAACTGTCAGCCCTGCTGTTCATCTTGGGATCTCTCTCATATTAGCATTATGAAAGAATCTGCTGTTTTTAGGTGCTGTACATATAGGAAGCCCCTGACCAAAAGTACTTACAGCTATAAGTAGACAGAGGAAACACTAGTCCCATTTTACAGATAAGGAACTGAAGCAACAGGGGATTAAGTTACTTACCCAAGGTCACACAAGCCTGTACCAGAACCAGGAATTTAAACACAGATCACCTGAATCCTAGTTCAATGCCTGCTTCACTAGTAAGTGCAACACCATTCTTCCTTTCTTGTGTGGAAATTCTGTACTTATCTTTCACTTTATTTAGGAGTAAAAAGCTGGCCAATATTAGGTTTGATGCCTATTAGCATTTTTGCAGAGTAGGAGCTTTTATTGGTTTATTTTAATTGCTATGTCGTGATTATATTATGGAGGTGCTGGTCATGACTATAGCTAAGAGAGCTCCATTTTGACTTAAAGCAGGGATTTATCTTTTGCTTTATATTAAGCATACAGTGCCTCCGCTACAAACTTCCAGCACTTAGAATAAGTACAGAAGTAATTTTCTGAGAACTGACAAGTAAATTCATTAATTAGTCTGAGTTAGCATTAAAAACTGGGCCCTTTAAGTTAATTGGGGGGGGGGAACAGATGCTAAATTTCTTAATGAAATAGATACATCAAACTTTCTAGAAAGTTTGAATTGAAATATTGTGCATAGGCTATATTTTAAGTTAGATTGTAATTAAGATACATTATTGACGATTGTATCTAATTACTGTGATTACATAATCTCTAGACAAGATCAAATCAGTAAGTCAACCCTCTAAACTGATAAATTGACTGCAAATTAAGGGCCAGATTTACTAGTATGCTTCAGGTGTTTTGCTTTGGTAACCCAAAGCAGCTGTAAAGCCTGCTTCACTAGTAAGTGCACTCTGGTTTTGTGCTACCAGTGAGCCTTCCTTTAAAATTTAATCTTAAAAGAAGAAAAATCTCTAAGTGTTACTACGAGTCATTAGAAATCTCTCTTGGTAACATTCTCCTTGGGGGGGGGGGTGTGCGCGCGCATGAAAGAGAGAGAATGAAATTTTAAATAATCAAGACAAAGGAAATTTTACCCACCACTCCCAAAAAAAAGTCTATGTTATGATAAAGTTAAGATTGAGTGTACGTTTCAGTAATTTAATGGCAAAAAAACCACCCACACACACATCACAGGGATGTTATAATCACCTCAAAATAAACATTACAAACCAAGGAAATTCACAGTAAAGGTGACACTTAAAAAGAAATTGAAACATGTTAAGAAAGAAATGCAGTTACTACACCCTAATCACCTTAACTCTACCCCATAAACACCAAGCTGGGGAGAAATATGAAAAAAATCAAATGTGATTTTAGAAGTCAGAATCTTGTCTGGTACTACAAATACTAAACGTATTTAATCGTAACGTGATTGCTATTACATAGCAATCACATGTTCAATGATGATTGAACCCATGGAAGCTTTCTGTTTACTAGACTGGTTACTGTACATTTAAGCTGTGTTCATCGCTGCCTTTATTCAATAGATTGAGCAAATTTTCTTGTTAAAAATAAAGAGAAACAAGGAGACATTCTCTCTCTGTCCAAATATGGACAATTGGAGAGTGTTCCCACCTCTAGCCAGGCTTCATCCTCCACCCAAGCCCACCTAACAGAATGAGTAGTTTGAAAGGCAGCAACACTGCTCGGATATTCAAATCTCCTAAACTACTCAGGGTCTGGCCTGATGAATACCTAGTTTTAAGAACACCAAATGCTGCAAAAAGGTGTTTGTCACTCAATGAGTTGTTTTTTTCCCCTCTGAATAAATATTAAGCAAGTGCACAGGCATGCTGTTATGGGCACTTTGGTGTCTTTCAGAGGAGACAAGAAATGGAGGCCCTAACCATATGTGGGTTAAAAATAAATAAAAGCACATTTTGCAGTACAGTAGTAGCCATAGCTAGCCCTATCTTTGACTAAATGATTTTACCCACAAAAATTCTCTCCGTTTTAGGATGAAATTGTGTTCGTACCTTTCTGAATGGTTATAGAAGAGTTGTCATATTCCACTCTTGCAGGTGGTGCCTTTTAGTGTTGTGTAAAGGGCTCTCCAGCTATATTTCAACCTCTATTATCCATATTTCCAGTTTATCTAATTCAAAAATATATATACAGGCAGTCCTCGACTTTACAACGTTTGATTTATGACAAACGCACTTATGACGCTTCTGAATTGACACACTGATCTGACTTACGACAATTGGTTTCGACTTTACAATGCTCAGTCCTACAATGGAGTGGATTGCGGTTCCAAGTTATAACGTTTCGACTTATGACAATTTTCAGGAACAAGTTGTGTCATAAGTCAGAGGATTGCCTGTATATTTGTTTTTGTATCAATTATCAAACTGATTACACAAATACTTCCTGATAAATTCAGATAATTAGAAATTGACTATATTTATAAAGTTCAAGTGATTTCCAGAGAGATGCAATAGACAGCTCAGTTTTTACTTATCACTGGAGGAAATACTTTGGATGGCAGTGACTCTGCAAATGGCAGGAGGCCTACAAGTGCCCTTTTTATTTATCCAGCAGGCTGGATATAGATTTAAATATTGTGGGTTGAAGGGCCTAAATTATAAAGATATAATAGTTCAGAGATAAGCCCAGGCTACGTTCAACACTGCTTTTATACATGGTAGCAGAAGACAGTTGGCTGGCATGAATTGCTTCAGAAAGCAGAAGCCTCTACAGAATAAATATTACAAAATTTTTTGGGGCCTGATGTACTCTGTAAAAACAAAATAAAATATTAGCAAACACTCATTTGTAGCAGGAGATGTGAACAACAGGGAAGAAAAAGGAACATCACATGTGACAGCTCATTAATTTTAACAGTAATCAGGTTTGTTTGTTTTTAAATGGTGCACTACAGAAGTTTTTGTTCAAGCCTGATAATAAAATGGAGTACTAACTTCCCCAGTGTACAAAAAGTTGTGAGGAAAGTTAAAATTATGAGCTATCAAGTTTCCACATACTGGGAAGCTAATACTGTGTTTTTACATAGAGTTACAAAATTCCCTACCATCCTTAGGATGCAACTTCCATGGGCATAATTTTATTACTTCCAAAAAACTACATGAAAAGAATGTTAAGGTTGCAAAGTCAACTACTCAAAGTTTAGGAAATACCAGAATAAAAGTTACCCATACAACCTTAAAAAGACCCTGTTGTGAGTTGCATAATGATATGGTCTTTCATTACATAACCACACATTGACTTTCTAAGGATTGCTGCCTCATTTAATACACAGGATGAACTGTACTCATTGAATAAGTGACTATTCAATATTTTGTTTTATCCTTATTTACTCCTGAGGGAATTCTGCACCACTGTGCAACGCAGAATTTGCGCAGAATTAGTGTTCTGTGCTGAATTTCCCCTCCCCTCCCCAGAATTGGCACTGCAGAGCTGCTGGCCGCCACTAAGGGCTCTTGGACTCGGCAGAGCCCCGCTCCACAGCTCGTAAATATAGGACAGTGTTAGGGGAAGGAGCTGGAGGGTTCCAGGCAAACCCTGAAGGAAGGAGGCAGCATGCAGGAAACGCCATATAAGCCTGGGAACCCAGCATCAGGCTGTTTCTCCCTCTGGATCCCTGGGTTTTGGAGGGGGTAGGGATGCAGCTATCTGACCCCTCCCCAGGTTGGGCTCGGGGGGGTGGAGGGGCGGGAGGGAACAGAGAAACAGGAACTGGATTGTCACAGGGGTTTCTTTAACTATACTCCTAGGGGAAATTTGTGTGTGTGTCTAGTTGTTGAGAAGTATTTTGAAATAAATTACCAAAATAATTGAAACTGTTAATTGAAACTGGCATGACTATATAGTGTTATTGTGGCAAATAAAATATGCAGAATTTTAAAATACCATGCGCAGAATTAAATTTTTTTTGGCACAGAATTCCCTGAGGAGTACTTACTGTTCAATATGTGGCCTCATCCCTTAGTTCTGCACACTATTCAAACCCTGCTCTGAATACAGAAGTATTAGTTCCCTCATGGGATTTTCTACGGTGCTCATCATTATAGTATCCAAGTGCTTCAGAAAGTGAATTTATCTCCACAACATACCAGTGAGGTGAAGAGGAGGTATTATGCACGTTTTACAAACACGTAGCGCAAGATTTTTCAGAGTATTTAGTATTATAGAGTACTTCATATGTTCAAAGCACAGTTCCCATTAACTTCAGTTACAACTGTGAGTGCTCAGTACATCTGAAAATTCAGAACCCAGCGTCTCAACTAAGTCACCCAGAAAATGAGGAAGTCAATTAGCAACCACTTGTGAAGTTTGGTTTAAGTGACTTATATAGCATCACACAGCAATTCTGTGTCTGAGGCAGGGATACAATCCAATTCTCCAGGGAAGAATTCCAACTGCTTTAGTCATGAGGCCATCCTCTGTTCCTGCAGTCCCCTGCCTCATTTATTACCACCTTCTAACCTCTGCAACAAATGAGGCAGCACTGGGAGTACCAAAAATAATCTTCATGCTCTAAATTCTATTCGCTTGGCACCACAGCAGCCCATAGCAGCCAGAAGCAGCAATAATCCTATTCCACCCCTGCAGCCCTGGGCTGGAGTATGCCCAGTACAGTGCAATCTTTGGAAAATTTAGCTACCAAATTCTAACAAGTATGTACTGAGCATATGCAAATTTATTTTTCACAGGCTTATAATTTGGCCAAGTTTGGATTTTTTTCATAGGAACAGCAAAAGGCCCACCCAAAGCATATCCCTGCCACAAAGGGAAACACACATATACCTCTACCCTGATATAACGAGACCCGATATAACACGAATACTGATATAATGTAGTAAAGCAGTGCTCCGGGGGAGGTGGGGCTGCGCACTCCAGCGGATGAAAGCAAGTTCGATATAATGCGGTTTCACCTATAACGGGGTAAGATTTTTTGGCTCCCGAGGACAGCGTTATGTCGAGGTAGAGGTGTACCAAATTTCAAGTCCCTGCCCCAAAGCATGCAGACAGTAAAGATTCTTAAGGAAATGGTTGTAAGATTTTTTTGTTTGTTTTTTAAAACCATGGGCAAAATAATGTATTTTCCTCAATATCCTTAGAAACAGTTGAACAGTTTTTGCTGAAGCTTTCCAAAAAAGTCAATTCAGTCTGAAGCAAACACCTGAGATATTTCAACCCAAAGTTATAAACAACTGAAAATAGGGTCCTACAATGGCAAGTGATGGGCAATCTAACTGTAGGCGGAGCTATCAACTTCACATATAGTTTAACAGTGATGCAGAATAGACCCTTTTTTTTATTTACACAACTGTAATCCCTGCTGGATGGGGCAGCTGCCACCTGAAGGGAAAAAAAATGTTGCTTTTAAAGAAGAAGGAAGTAGTAGTAGGGTGGAAATCCATTATAATTTTATAGGTATTGGATACTTCTTTCCAGCTGAAGCAGGGTTTAACACTTGTGAAGAACAAAAAATGTGAACCATCAAATGTATGCCACATTAAGTAAACACTATTGAATATACTCTATAACTCTATTGAATATACTTGTAACTCTGTATAGTTATAGTCAAGAAATTTAAAGAATTAGTGTGGGGGGGGTTAATTTTCAGATCCCTCAAATTTACATGGCTTTGTTTAAATACTTGAAAGATTTACTAGTGGAATAGATGCAAAACAATCATAGCCAGTTTTAAGTAAAGAGTTATTAGCATTGTTAGTCTACACCATGGAGGCTGGAGAAAATATTAAATGAACAATAACTGGCTTTTTGGTTCATCAGTTAAACAATTAAGGTTTCCTCAAGTGCCTTAGCACTTAACTGGCTCAGCTAGAAGCAATTTAGCTTCCACTGCCACAAAACCTTGAACTAAATAGGGTCGGGGCAGCCCTAGCGGTCAGTACTTTGAGGCCCTGACAAGCTCTCCAGGATCGCTTAGCTCATAGCGCCACAGAGCAGGGCAACCAGGGTAGCCAAAGGCACCAGGATCCAAGCATAGCTCCTGACTTTCAACTTAAGTAAAATTTTGTGGTAAAAGAAGCTAACTAGCAGAGTCAGTTAACGGCTTAAAATTTAAGTGCACAAAACATTAAGACAGTTTTGCACAATTGCCAAGGAAATTTACCAATCTGGACAAGAGCCTACCTTACCATGAATATCAAAATGAAGAAACCCCTAGATTTTTCACTCGCATAACCACAGACAAGGAGAAACACACACAGGCCACACCAACCATGACTAACTACTCAACCGCCACCGCACCAACTCATACATACCCAGATTGTTCATTCACCCCCATTCATCCTCCACTTACACTCAGTCCTCTTCCCCTGCCCCAGTGTCTCAGACTGGACTGAACTTCACCGAGGCCCTAGACAAGACAGTGGTGATGTCGGTTGGTTGAGGGAAGCAACCAGACAATAGGTACATCAGGGACGGACTTTCTGCCTTCCATGTAAAATCATCAGTACTCACATTATGGTGATGGGCAGTAGCATATAACTCTAAGATAGATAGGACAAGAACAATTGCCCCTTTAATTGAGAATGTGTGTCTGCCATTTGTTGGTCAGATTCACAATCTAGGGATCTGGTTGGATTCTCTGCTGTTACCAGGAGATCAGCAGGCAGATCAGCCTTTTGTTCTCTTTGGTGTATGATCTGGAGGCTAACATTCCCTTTAGAAGCTGACTAATTGTCATCCATGCCATTGTCACTTCAAGATTGTATTACTGCAATGCTCTCTGCATGGGTCTACAACTGAGACCTCATACACATTTGCTGGGTACTGTTATATCCCGTAAGCATATAAAATTGCAGTAATTCATGACCTAGTGGCCCTCCAACTATGCTATTTTAGGACACTGTCACCTAGGCACATGTACATGATTCAGTGGGAAAAAAATTATATGAAAACATTGTATGTGGTACACAACAGTGTACCTGAAACATGTTGCACTATTATCCTGTATTTTTAGTAGTTCAATCTACATATTTGCTTCTAGTGAGAGTATCTGGTATTGTAGTAGTCAGCATATACTAATTGATAATGCATTGCAATGACACTTGTTGCTGCATAGTCCCCATAGACAGTATTCCAGGGAGGTTGGTCCTTCCAGGCCTGTTAGGCAAAGAGAACCAGCATCAGTCCACTGTGTTGAGGATACCCAACACTCAAGGGGATTTTCTATGCAGGTATTGGGCTCCAAACACTGCAGACTCAGGAAACTCTTGAGGGAATTTTCTGTGTTGCACAATTCAAGATAGCCAACAAATGGGCACAATATTTTGCTTCTGACCTTATAAAAATGATTGGCAACTCAGAAAGCAAGTGGTCATATGACAATGTATTAAATAATAGTGACTTCGTGCCAGATCACATCAAGAGTTGCTCTGAGAAGGAAGACCATATTTCCATTGATAGTTCATCTTCAGACAATCAGAAGCTCACGTTCAGACCCAATAGAACACTGGGAGAGATGTAGTTGGGGGACCTACCTCAAAAAATTTTGAGTTAGATCTTCAGCAAACTGAATATTGGTGAAGAAGTTATGCTGGAACAATCCCATGAAATAAGCCACATACACCCAGTGAGATGCATCCATAACACAGCAGAGAAAATAGTCATCAATGTTCAGGTTTGCTGGGCCATTCACTCTGGTTTCCTATATGCCAAAGAAGGGCAAGTCAGTAATAATGCTATTGAAGATGCTTCATGACAAAGTTGTAGGAGGAAACAAAAAGAAACCCTATATAATTCTCCACTACAATGACATTAAAAGTGGTGGCAATAATATGGACCATCTTGTAAGAATGTACTCCATCAGGCACAAGGTAAATAGGTGCCCAATGGTTCTTTTCTTCAACATACCTGATGTTGCTGGCATTGCACACTCGACTAAGACAAAGAAAGCACTTGTTCCCTGTCAATCTAGCGGAATGACTCGTAGACACACATATAAAGGGAAGAATCCATCATCTCGCCATGTCCATCAAAGCAGCACTCTTGTCCCTTGCCTACCATGAAAAACCAGCCACCACTGAAGCACCTAGCAAACTCAGCAGTTGATGCTGCCATGTTTGCCCAAAGTCAGCTGATCAGAAGAGAGACAAGCAACATGGAGAATGCAGTGATTTTGTACGTGCTGACCACTCCACATCAATGCTGATGTGTGAAAATTGCATACAGGTTCACCTAGAGAGACTCCTGCTAGTTCTTTCAGTTTGCTAGTAAAATAAAGGTTTTTTCGCATAAAATATTAAAGAATTGTTCTTAGTTTCTGAATGCATCGGGGGGACAAAAAAGTCCTTCACAATGCAATTAATGTAATTCCCCCCCCCCCCAACACTAGATTAAGGCTAAATTGAAGCAGTTCCTGAATGCAATAGTAAGTAGCATTCTTAGTACATGCAAATGAAGCCAGTGCTCCTTGCCTATAGGTTTCCAAATGAAGTTTAACCTTTTTTTTGTTTGCAGAAAATTTATCTACTGGAGACGGCTTCTAACCTACTAACACAGAAGAGATGAGCTGAAGCACCCTTGGTATGAATGAGAAGAGGCTATTGTTCAGGTGTTCCGCAAATGTGCTATGGCTTGCATTCCTTTAATTCAGAAGAGCACATGCTTGTGAACTTAGGTTAGTAGTTTTGATGGAAGGTCGGAAAAATCAGAGGGTGGCAGGTTGCAATGGGGAAAAATTGCAAGAGCTTTTATGGAGCCAAGGCCTGCCTCAGAGACAGGCTGGGTTTCTTAATCAGCCTCTTCTGGGAAATGTCCCTAAAGCCTAGTAGTATTAATCCTTTCCCAGAATTACCTTCTTAGACAAGAAAAGCAGCTATTGGTACAGATGGGCAGAAGATAAGCTTGAGGGTAAGAATACAAGAGTTCCTGAAGGAAGCTGCTAGCCAGGAATGAGCCTAGCTCTTTTTTCCCCCACCACACCCTTTCCCACTTCAATGCCAAAAAGAGGACTGCAGTAAAATAAATAAAAAACAAATCAATGACTGTAGGTGCAGAGAAAGAATAGTTACATTTTTAATCCCCATAATAGTTATATTTTGAGTGAAGCACACCTCTTAAGTGTATCTAGAAGCTTTCAGAAGAGTATTTTAAAAAAATTTATTCTCTGCTGTGCTAATGTAGACAAGAAATAAAAGTTGTCCCTTTGTTTTCCAAAGTAAATACCCAGATACAATATTGAAGTTTTTTTTCCAGAATTGATTAAGACAATACTAAATTAGCTCTTTACATTTAAATGTGTTTTCCTCCTCCCAAAATTAAAGCAAGATTTTTAATCTCAGTGAAAGCAATTTCCTATTTCAGGAGTCCCTTGGAAAGGCATCTTTTCTGAAGAGTAAGTTTTTAAACTTAGTGACTAACATATTCCACCTCTTAGGTGCTCTTGATGTTTGATTTCTGTTTTCACTATCAAAGTGTCAAATTAGGAAATGCTCAGTCTAAAGATGTTTTTTTAATATAATATAAATTACACACACACACCCACCCACCCCTCCTGTTTGGAGTCACATCCCAAAGGCATTCAATGTAGCTCTACACAAGTTGAAAACCCACAAGTTGGAGAGAAATTTCCCACAAGTCTTGTGTGTGAGGAGGCAGTCTTTCACACAAGACACTGAATAGCGCTTTTCTTCTGAAACAAAGTGTACAAGGTACAGCGAACAAACTGTAAAGGTAACTAGGCCCTTTGTCATATAGTTCCTCCACCCACTCGTACTTTTCCACACAATGGCTAGTTTACAGATTCAGACCACTCAAGCTCAATACAGAAACCAATATCCTTTATTGCAAAGTCAATCTACTATAGGAGTAAAATCTCCAAATACTATTACAGACCCATGTAATAATTTAATAGGAGAGGAGCTCTACTATTTTTTTCCCCAAACGACAAAACCTTACATGCTTTATTAGTTAGTTTTACTCAAAGTAGTGACAACCTGCAAAAGGAAGTGTAATGAAGATTACACAGTAAAAATGTATAGTAAGTTGGGAGTCTTTATAAAAATAATTTAAGATACTGTTTACCTATCATTTTAATACACCACAAATACTCATCTCCCCGCCTTCAAGGCCAAGAAGAAAGCAGTGTTTAGTATAGATTTCTGCATCTGTTGCCCAAGGTTAAATATATACATTTGTTTACTTCACATAATTAGCCAATTGATGCTACTATTACATAACAGTAATGAGTAGAGCAAATAGCAATCATGCATATCAACCAGCAACCTATCTAGTCAGCCATACATTAGCATGTGTACATCACAGGAGACCAGCTAGGTTGTTGAGAAAAAAAGTCTAGAAGAAATGACTGATAGCCTCCCTACACTCTGCTTGCACTTTCACCTCAGGAAGAATAGTTACCCCATCCCCCACAAGCCACTATAACAGAATAAAGATAAACGTGGGGATTATGCCAAATTGACCCCATGCTTTGTTCTCCCCCTCCAGGCACATTCAGTGAAAAGGTCTAAACACACATCTGATTTGACAAGCATTCAGGTTCACAAAGAACATGGTGAAAGTGAAATCATACTTGGGGCATTCATGGGTTCCTATGTCAAAGGTCATTTAGCAGTATTTCAGCTGCTGCTTACTCAGATTTAAAAAGGGACTCTCTTAACCCTACAGTAATGGAGACACTGACATGGGAGCTTGAGCTGGCCAAGAATATTTCATGGAATGTTTGGTAAGTTTAATTCAAAGAATGTCATTTATATGAAGCAACAAAACTAGATTTCTTTTTTTAGCAAGTGGCACAATTTTGTCTCTAAGAAAATAAAAATCCCCAAAAAGATTGCTGTTAAAAGTGAAATCAAAAACTGAATTAAAAAAAAAAAAACACAAACAAAAAACCACATCATCCCAATTTTTATTAATACAGCTCAGATATTGAACAACTAATATTGTGAACTGGTAGAAAGCAGGCCCTGAATAGATAATTCAATTACCCCTTTGCCCCTTAAAATACAGAAAGCCTTTTCTGTATAAATGAAAGTTTAGTCAGTTGGATCAAGTATAAAATTCAGATGTAATGATCCTGGCTTACCAGACAGACCTTCGTTACTTTGATAGAAATGCAGAGCTGCAACACACTGATTTCTAACTAGAGTCAATTAAAAAGACACCTCAAATGTCAATTTTTACAAAACTGTTCAACACATTTTGAAGAAGCCAGTTAGCATGGAGCAATTTGAAACACTAGCAGGCTGGATGGCTACAAAGTTAAAGAGGAGGGGAGATGGCAAAACACAGTAAGTAATGCAGGAAAACTAATTTATTCTTTTTAATGCCTTTGTGAAGCACACACTCTCAGCTACCAAAGATGAGTGTGAGTTTAGTTGTCACTTCAGCAAATTGTAAGATTGTTCCCTGAAATCAAATCGTTAATTGAGCAAAGAACTTCCAGTTCTGATTTGCTTTTATTATAGATTAAAAGTGACTTCATTAGATTTTTAATAAAATGTATGTACATCTGGCTTCCAAAACTCATGCTTGACATAAAGGATTTGTTTAAATCTGTAGTTTCTATAGTGTGTGGCTACAATAGGCTAGAATCTGTACTGAGGGAAAGGCAGCTTTACACAACCCGAATTCTGGACTGCTCTTAATGCTAAAGTGGCCTCACCATGAGTTAAAGCAGCCCTGTGCTGCTTTAACTTATGACAGCTGTACTCAAGCTGTTCTGCAGTCCAGAATCTCCATCTGACCACATGCTATGAGAATGCCCTCTCCTGTCCCCAGCACACTCCTATTCTTGTGCCCATGGGGTGCTGCTGGGCAGCGCAGAATCACTTGCATCCACCCTACAGTGAGGGAATTATTCTTCACACACCACAACTCCATATGCTGCTGGAGCAGAGGCCAGAATCTGACCCAGTTGTTTCAATTTTCTGAGGGCATTCTGCACCAACAAAACAAAACACAACACCAAAACTGTGCATAATATTTTAAAATTCTGCAAATTTGTCAAATAATTGTGGAGGCTCCAGCATGGCACTCTGCAGCTCCCTGCCCTGGGACATGGACTCAGTGGTGAGGCTGCACCCAACCCTGAAACTGCAAGGATGGGGTCTGCTCCAGAAACAACCCAGGGCCCTGTCCCTCTGTACCAGGCTCACCAAATGTGGGCAGGCAGGCTCAGACCGGCAGGATCCAAGTGTGGAGGGCCTTAGTGTGAGGGGATTCAGGTGTGGGCTGAGAGGGTTCCGTGTAGTGTAATCTGGGTGCAAGCCACTCAATGGGGGGGGGGAAGAGATCTGGGTGCAGGGGGTATCTGGATGCACAGGGGCTTGTTGGGGGCGGTTCTGGGTGCAAGGGTAATGGGACTCTGCAGGGGGATCCAGGTGAAGGTGGTTGGAGCTCAGCGTGGTAGGGATAGAGCTCAGCAGGGGGTGGGGGAGGAGGAGTTCAGTGGGGGGGGTCCAGATGAAGCTGGTTGGGGCTCAGTGGAGCAGGGATCCAGGTGTAGTTAACTGGTCCAGGTGCAGGGCCAGTGGGGTTTGGCCAGGGAGGGTTCTGGGTGCAGGGGGGAGACTTGGTGGGAGGGTCTGGTTATGAGGGGGTCTGGATGCATGGGGGTTAGGCGGATGGGGGAGCAGCTCCCCATACAGTGATCCCTCCCCCTGCAGCTGAGGAGCAATGGGTGCAGGAATCAGGGGGAGGGAAGGGTTTGCAGAGCTTCCTGAAGACTCGGGAAAAATCTGGGGGTGGGTCTGATCCAGTCCCATCCTTCCCAGCCCAGCCGGGACTAGCAGCTGAGCCTGGTGCAGGGTAGGAGCCACCAGCCAGGTCTTCCCCAGCCCAACAGTGATTTGTATCTCTGCCAGCTTCCCTGGGCACCCAAAACATACTGCTAGGGGAGGGTTGCATGAGAACTTTTGGGGCTTCCCTTTGCTACCCCATCAAAAAGTAATTTTTCCTGCAGGGAAGCAAAGAAATCTGCAGTGGACGTGAATTCTGCACATGCGCAGTGGCACAGAATTCCCCCAGGAGTAAGACTGAAAGGTGATCCTATGCAGACCAGAGGTCTAAGGATAGAGTTTTACTGTAACTGCATTTTTGCAATCTCAGCAAAACCAGTTTTTAACATGGTTTGGACTAACCAGTGTGGACAGAACCTAGTGTTAAAACAAAATTTTAGAACAGTGCTCTCAAACTCAATTTGACAGTTTCAATGAGAGTAACAAATGCAGTAGTCTTGTTTGAAAGGCATCATTGCCAGTTGGTTGAGTTAGGAGATTAGACAATTCAGAAAGAACTCATCACATTGATACTGCTGCAGATACTGTGATGTACGAAGTGACTGATTTTTTTATGTAGTGAGAAGAAAAGAGGATCAGGGCCTGAAAACAATACTGTTAACCTCCTTAATAGGAGGATTATTCACTACACAAATCCCACTAACAAATTTTTGCAATAGATTTAGTATCTGCAGTAATTGTGCCTCAGACACCACCTACCTTGGTAGTTATTCTACCATTATCTATTTTTTGTTTGTTTGTTTAAAGAAAGTTCTTTCTAACCTAATTAGTTTTTAAAACTTCAGGCAATTGATCCCTCCATTTGTATGCTATTTTCTGCTTTTTTTATAGCCTCCCTGAAGCATGGGGATCACTGCACAACATTCTAGCAAAAGTCACACACCAAGTCGACATTAAGCAGCATTACCACCTCCCTAGTTTTACATGTGATCTTTATAATTCCACATCCACTAACAGTTGGAGAATATTTTCCCCATCATATTCAAGTCCCCCTCTTTGCTCAAGGTCATGGTTGTCTTTGGACACCTTCTTCCCCCATGTATGTGCATTTCAGACTCAGTCTACTGGGACATTCACTTCGGAGAGTGCCAATTCAGTTTGAAAAGTAGGGAGACTTTAGTAACAAACATAGGTTGGCCACATTCATTAGTGTTAACCCTGGCATTCAGGGAAATCTACCATGGCTCCAACACAAGAGTTCATTAGGCTGGCTGACATTTTACAGAGTCTCACTGGCAATCTCCCTTCCCATGATGACTGCATGAACCATTCTCTTTGCATTTGCTACTATATAAAACTACACCAATTGCTTGATATAGTCGCCATGAGTGGCTTTGGTTCCATTCTCCTCCTACTCACTCACTCCACTAGAAGCCACTGCTCTACAGAAAGCATCTAGGTTAGTTCTTCCTTGTCTCTAGCTTCTTTTATAGACAGACAGGCTTTTCAATGCCATAAAGAGCCTGGATGTCTGTAGAAACAAATCTAAGGAAAGAGGTGGAGGCAGCACTGAGTCACCTGGAAGCTCTCTGTGGGCCACAGATGGATCAACAGTAGGTTTCATATTCTAAAGTCACTCTTTAAAATAGAGAAACATAGAAATGAGGGAGGGAAAGGTTATTGACAATAGGATCTAGGACTGAAGGAAAATCTGATGTAGAGGTACTTAAGACACACAATGAAATCTGGAACGGTCATAAAGTGAGTCTCATGTACATGAAAATGATGCATCCAGATTGACAGTAATTACTGTTAGACCAAGAGAAGCAGCCAGGGAGTAAGGAGATTGTAAGCTATATCTGTCAAAGAGGTAAATAAGAACATGAATACCACTAGAGTAAGTTACAAATACTTACATTATACAGTAACAAGAACTTAGTGCTTAAGTATTTGGTCCTGCCATGAGAGCAGGGGACTGGACTCGATGACTTCTCGGGATCCCTTCCAGCCCTAGAATCTATTATGAAAATGACAATGAACTAGTGTTCATGTGGTTAAACACCATCCTTTCCAATGTGAAAATCTGAAAAAGCTTTGATATGTCAGAGTTTAAGGACTAAAAACAAAATGTTAAGATAGACTGGACTTTCACTCAGGTGAAATAAAACACTGGAAACAAAATTTTGCAAACCTCAAGAGTCCAACTCCTTCCATAACAGAACACCAAACTGTTTTATGTTAACTTGCCAGTTCAATTGAGAGTTTGTATTGGTTTCAAAAGACACCGCCCTCACTTCATGAGTGGAGGCAAAGTCCAGGAAGGCTCCTTCATTTACAGCAGAACAAAGGAGCAGATCATCTGCTGGCTGGATGCTGCAAACCTACCACAAAGCAAATAAAATCTCTCCCCTCCACCCCAAGCTCTAGCGGAGAAGAGTGGTTAGGAGGCAACAGCATGTGCTGGCTGCTTAGGAGGAATATGGGCAGCAGAAAATGCTTAAGTCTTTGAAACCCTGACCTGCTGTGATAAGGTACTAGGTTGGGTTGTTTAGGCTTTGAGACACTAACTCCTGGGCATTTCTGCACAAACCTTTATGCTTTTATTCCACCCAACCAGTAAAGTTTTCTTCTCTCCATGCCCTGCAACCCTGTCTCAATCCACCATGCTTCTGGCCTCCAGTCCTTCAAGTAGATTGGATACCCCTTCCAAAAGGCCTATAAAAGCCTAACATCTCTGCCTGTAGGATTAGACAAACCACTCTTCTATATTCAAAACACTAAATTAAAGTGGAATAAGATGCTTGTTTTATTTAACCATACTATCATGCTACTTTTCGTCACATTCCTCCTGCTATCCCTTGTTTATTCCCTGTCCTTTCAGAATGAACGAGCTGGTCTACATTGCCCACAGGCATGGCAGAGCCAATGTCCCCCGCATTGGTGACCTGTGCGACATTGCGGTGATCACCCACACCTTCTGCCTGCTGACATGTCCTGAAGCCATGGTAAGGAACATCGCGGCAAACACCCTGCGGAACACCACAGAGAAGCGGATCGGCAGAGCCCCCTCCAACCAAGACATCGCCACCTTCCTGAGCAGCTCCCTGGATGGGGAATTTGGACGGGAGCGACATTGCTTCACTGTGGTCCCGCACTCGCAACGCCATGCGTCACCTGCGAAAGCACATCGGCTGCTGCTGGGAGTGGTGTGAGGAGCGCCAGGAGCTGGGAGTCCAGGTGCCGCAGATCAGGTCTGACGACAACACCATTGTCACCCCGAGCGCCAGGGGCTTGCTGGAGAGGACCCTGAAGGCCGCCATGCACTCGCTGTACATGGAAACCCTAAAATGTAAACCAGGCCAGAGTAAAGCCTTTGATTTGACCAGCAAGTGGGACGCCAGCAACCACTCCCTCGCCGAGGGTGGCTTCACCAGTTTCACCAACTGGTGGTTCATCCACCGTGCCCGGCTCAACTGCGTCCCGCTCAACGGAGCCGTCCGCCACGGGAACTGAGACAAGCGTTGCAGAAAGTGCGGCTACTCAAACAAGTAGTCCTGTGCAGCTGCAAACCCCACTGCAGAGCCTGGCAGCTGCGCCACGCCGCCATCCAGAACCGTCTGGTGAAAGCCATCGCACCACACCTGGGGGAGTTATTGTGAACTGCACCATCCTTGGTACCAACAGCCAGCTATGACCTGATGTCGTCGTCACCGATGAGGCCTAGAAAAAGATCATCCTCATCGACGTCACGATCACCTTTGAGAACAGGACCCCGGCATTTCGCGAAGCCCAAGCTCATAAGCTGGAAAAGTACGTCCCCCTGGCTGACACAGAGAGCGAAGGCTATGAGGTGCAGATGGACGCCCTGATCGTCGGAGCCCTGGGTGCCTGGGACTCCTGCAACGAGCATGTGCTGCGGACCTGCAGTATCGGTCGATGCTACGCATGGCTCATGCGGCGCATCATAGTTTCAGACACCATCCAATGGTCCAGGGACATCTGCATCAAACACATCACCGGCCACTAACAGTACCAGGAGGCGTGAGCCAGAGTGACATCGTTCTTAGACTAGAGAAAGGGACCAAGAGACTTTCTCCGTTGGATCATATGAACTGGAACCATAAACTCCCTGAACATTAAATCTCACTAAATGAGGGTCAATCCATCCTCATCATCCATACTCCACACCCGAACATAGACATTTTATGAACTTCATACCCTCATATCTCAATGTCTGTACTTTGACCCATCAACCTTTTACCCCCAATCGGGAATATTGCAGATTATGTATTCCTTATGCCATCCGATCTTAAACCAAACTTTGCACCCTCGATAATCTGTACATTATTCCCTGATAACCAGAAACTTCTATGCTTAAACTCTGTACCGTTCACTTTTTTTTTTTTAGACATCATCTTAAATTTTTTTAATCTTTGGAGCAAAGACCTATTCTTTAGATTAGTCTGTAAAGCACCTAGCACACTTGGCACAATGGAAAAGTCATGGATGCTAGCAGTTAATTTAAAAAAAATGGATTAAGGGGGGCTGGTGGATTTAATTTAGACTTTCAAAATATTTAATATAATCTCTGAAGAGATGCTGTTAAAAAGAGTTGGGAACCAAGTTGAAATAAATCTACTGTCAAACTTTAAGAACTGGGTAAGAGGAACAATCAAAAATGGCTATTTCTCACTGTGGAAAGAGGTTGATGGTGCAGTGTACCAAGACTGCTTTATATTTTAGAGAGACAAGGTGGAGGAGATATCTTTTATTTGACCAACTTCTTCAGTTGAAAGAGACAAGCTTTCAAACTACACAAAGCTCTTCTACTGATTAAAATGAGTGAAGTGGTAAAGTTTACCAGTACAAAATTTTAAGTTACTTAATGTTAAGAAGGAAGCCAGGACACAAGGAGTGAAGCAGATGCAAGCTGCTTTTAATGTCAGGTGTGTCAATATCTTTGAAAACAACTTCTTGTATGCCTAAAAGCAGTAGAGCCATTTGTTGAAGCTGTTGGCATTTCCTACCAACAGTTACCATGGCAAGAGAGACAAGGGGGAAGAAAAAAATTCATCAGTACTTGCTGATTCTTGTGCCTGCTGGACCATCCAATACCTTCCTATGGGAAGCTTGTCTAGTTGTTTCCTGCAACCATACCTAGCATTGTGGAGGCTGGTGGGAGACATAGCAGTTCTTTAAGCCTATTCAGCCTAGACTATTAAAAATCTGAGTGGAATGCCTGATACTAGTGAAGATTTTCCCTCAGTTTACTTAAATATCAAGAGAATGGAAGTCATTATAACACAAGCAATGTCTGTAGGATGCCAAAGATGGAGTCTCAGGAAGTTTCTGTAGAAAAATCCTTATAAAAGTTTGAATTTCTCAAAGTTCTAAATTGGATAGGTTAGAGATAAAGGTCGAAGTGTAAGGAACAGTGTCCAGTTAGAAAAAATAAAAGCTTAAAAAAAAAAGATTGCAATATGAATTTTACAATTTCCTGAAGTTTCTGAATATTAAAAAAATATTCAGAAAATAGTCAAGTTCTACAATTTAGAGGGAAATCTCTCTCACCCACACCCCATAAAGGCCTGTTTGCAAGAAAAATGCAAACCATTTATTTCATTTGTTCCTGTATAGATATAGGAGGTAGGGAAAGGCACTAGGTATAGGATGGAACGTTTCCCTCTTTCCCTAAAGAAGGCTCCAAAACAAACCAACCAACCAACAACCCATATTAAATAAGTTACTAAAGAACATTATTCCACAGAGAGAATTTTATAAGGTCCTTGATTTTATAAGGACAAGGAATTAGAACAGATTCTGTATATGGAAGTTGTTAGTCTTGGTTTGTTTAGTATCATTACCGTTACCAACTGAGCAAGTGTAGTTTATCCATGTTATAACACGCAGAGTTTAAGCCAATCTCTTAGATGAAGTAAGAGGTATAGGATGTTAGCAAAAAATATCTGTATAGATTGTATTATAAAGTTTAAATAATTACGAACAACAAATCTACAGATGAAATTCAGAGTATAAACACACACTGGAACCAAAAGTTTGAGCTTCTAATTCACTAATGGTATCTGAATTAGTTGTACTCTCACAAAAGACTTAAGTATAGCTGTGGATGACTCATTGAAGTAATCTGCACAATACAAGAGTTTAACTTTGGCCTGGTCCACACTAACCCCCCACTTCGGACTAAGGTACGCAAATTCAGCTACGTTATTAACATAGCTGAATTCGAAGTACCTTAGTCCGAACTTACCACGGGTCCAGACGCGGCAGGGAGGCTCCCTCGAGCTGGAGTACCGGCGTCGACGGCGAGCACTTCCGGGATCGATCCAGGATCGATTTATCGCGTCTAAACCAGACACGATAAATCGATCCCAGAACATCGATTGCCTGCCGCCAGACCCGGAGGTAAGTGTAGACGTACACTTTGTCTTGGGAACTGTGTTTTCTAGTCCCTTTTCACTACTCAAAAGTTCTGACATTCCCCTGCATGACAATCTCATAGAAGATCACACCTCACCTCTGCTATAACCTAGAACACCTCCTCAAAAGCGGAAAGAAATTGATGCTGATCCTATCAGGTTCTCTTCTGATGGGAGAGAAAGTTAATAGGTAGACATTAAGAGAGATTCACTGTATTCTCGTCTCCTATTCAGACCCTTTTGCTGCAGGAATCAATTGCATCTGGGGGATTTGCTTTTGCTACTCAATATTTCCCTCACAGCAACTGCAGAGTGAACCTAGCAAGAGGGAACATCAGTGTTCCTGGCGCTGCTGCTAGATAGTATCAGGAGCAACAAGGAACAGAAAATTCTGTTTTGGAAGAGCAGAGCAGGAGGCTGGACCAAAGAAAATGTTTGCCAGGCTTTGGATGAAGTCAAATCCAGAATTAGTTGACTGGTGGTCACTGTGATCTGTAGCCTTGGAAAATGAACAAACAAAATGATGGTAAAGAAATTTCAGAAGATAGCCCTGAAAGGGTATTGGAGTGGGAGGGTGCTCAGAGACTGAAGTGTGCACAGCTTCTCTCCACAAACACAAAGTATGTATGTATGTATGTATCTGGGAGTAAGGGAAGTAGAATCTCCCACTCCCCCAAACATTTTCAGATGGAGAATCCCACAATGTTGGTGTTAGACAGAATATTTTTTTTGGACCACTAGTCCAGTTTGCCACCTTCAGCTTAGCAAAAATAACTCAACCCCCCCACAAGCAATTTTCTCCTCTTTTCTGGGTCTCTTCTCTAATCCATCCCTTCAGATGGAGTGCGTTTCCCCCTACACACCCCTTTTTTAAGCAACTACCATATTTGTTTGTGGATATTTTGAAATCTTATTTTTCTTACTCCCTCCAAAGTTCCCCTATGTTGGCAACCCTCTGTACAAAATAGGGTGGGCATAGCTGACACCATTGTCCATCTACACTACTCTGTCAGATGCAATTTAGTGAAAGGGAGTTTCCTAGAATGATGGGAAGCATTCACAAACCAGGCCCTGAATGTACTAATTTTGCAGCTCTGGACCAGGCAGAAGAGGTACTGATGTGTTCTTTCACTTGACCATTGGTGAAACTACTATCCAACTCCCTTGTTTGTCAGCAACATCCCCTCAAGCTTTTCTTTTTTACCCTTCACCACAACAGCTCCTGTAAATATGTCCTCCACCAGAGCAGCAGAGTGATAGATCAGGATTATCAGTTTCACTATACTGCTATTGGCAGCCCACATGTCAAATGTTAGAAGCAGGAGCAGAAACAGAGACATGTTAAGAACAGAAAGGCATGCTGGAAAACCCAGGATACTTGAACCAGTGTTACAGCACCCCAAAAGAGACACAAGAGGTCAAATAAAACATGACTGGAGAGAAGCATGAAATGTTGGGTTGGGAGATAAGGATGAACTGACCCAGAAGAATGAAGATGGAAACCGGTAAGAAGTTTAAAAATATCACCACCTGCCTCTAATCTAAAAGCTTTTTTCTGACTCCTCTGTATCACCGTCTCCTTTATTCTTGCCCCCACATTTTGAAAAATGTGTGTTATGGCCAGGTGCTGGGAAGAGTCTTCCCCCATCAAGACAATGAAATTAAACCCTTACTGTCCCATCAGTCTTAAACATAAAAAATTAAGTTTCACTACTTTTGTTTTCCTTCTTCACCCTCCAGAAGACCCAGGAGAGCAAGTTCTTGTGTAAACAAAAGTCCTTAAGAGAAAATGGATTCAGAGGGTAATAGCGCTGGTAATGAAATATTTAGATAAGGATTCAGGGACACAAACACACAATTACCATAACAGGGGACTCTATAAGCTATCCTTGTTTTTAAAATACTTGGGAGGTGCTAGATACTATGATGGTGGTGGTCCAGGTAAATACCTAGGTTAGTTGTGGGTATGCACGTTAATCTAAGTGCAAGTAAGTAGCTTGTTCACCAAATAAGAAGTTTCATTTTTCTGGGCTATCAAATAGGACTTATTCTAGCCAACACAGCAAAAATTAGAAAGGTCCCAAAAGATCAGTAATCAGTACATACACAGAAGACATTTCCATAAAAGAGGCAATTTTTAAAAGACTAGGGTTATTTAGTTTGAAGTGGAGAAAGAGACTGAGAATACAGAAGTACAATATAGAACAATGAGTGGTTTCAACCTAATCATGGACTTTCATTACTCTTGCCTATAATTTAAAAAACAAGGAGACACTTGAAATTAAAAAGCTAAAAAAAACTGATTAAAGACTGATGAGAAACTCCTGTGCATCTTATAATTAACCTATGGGATTGACTAAATCAGGATATTGGAGGCAACAGCCAAGTGAGATTTAAAAAAAATATATATATATATTGCTCATTTACATGAAGAACATGTAAGGAGAAAAGTTAAGGGTTAGCAATCCTAGTGTTTCAAAGCATAAGCTGATCAACTGATGTCAAAAAAATATATATATTTTATATTATGGTCTCTATTGCACAACCAGCCAACGGCACTACATTGTAAGAGATGGGTGTACACTTTCCACTGAAAGATCACCAGAATAGTTCACCATAGAACAAGGTACCAGACTTCAGTGACAGTTGGAATGCTCCCACTTTCCCATCCCCTACAAAAAGAGTAAAAAATCATTTTTTTCCTTAACACCTCCCAATGTTTTCCTACAACCAGTTATCCCCCTCCTCCAATCAATCTACACTGTTTTTCAGTAAATGAAAGCAAAGACATTCCCCGTCACCAGAGATTAGTTTATGATGCCCTCTACTCCACCCACAAGTCTACAGATTCCTCAGTTAGGATGCCAGCCCTCCACCCAAACACATGATCCAGGGTTGGTGGTGACTGTAGCAGCAGCCACCACCTCACCAGGCCATCCTACCCCCGAGAGAGGCCTTCTCTGTCCCAAAAGCAGTAATTCCCTCTCTTCCCTCCCCACCAAGCAGTCATGATACTAGAGATTTCCAGGCAGTTTAGGAAGACATCACTTCATAGATTTATGCTGTCCCTGTTCACACTTGGATGGCTATGCATGCAGCCATGAGGGCTAGAGATTTTAAAGGTAAACATAATTCAGCAGATGTTTATTGTGCCTACCTTGAACAGGTGGATTTTCCAACCCTATTCATATCTAAAAATGAAAAAATCCACCATGCTGCTATTTTTTTCTGGAAAATGCTTTCTGAAGCTAGCAATCCCAGCCAACCAGTAGTGCGCTCTCTCAGCCACAGTCCTATCCTGACCAAGGGCAGGTCAAGCAGTCTCCTCGCCTGATGGAACATGTATATTAACCGCCTAAGTAAAGACTTACGCTAGCTACTCGAACACCTGAGAAGATTTAGACAGTTAACGCTAGTTAGCATTCTTTACAGTTCAATTCCCTTGTTCATTTTATTTGATTGGCGTCCCTGCCTACACGCTGTTTCGCAATAGATTTATTGCTTGTTATGCTGTGCAAAATTAAGGTACAGAACTTTTGCTCCTCGTTCCTTCCACATCGACTTTAAATGTAGGAAGAGTCATTCATGAAGAAACTGTCCTAATTTTTTCTTTAATCATTTTTAGTTGGCTTTGGTTAAGTACCACCACTTGACATGTATTAATACCTGCACCTTGATATGTGTGAATGGTACTTAAAGTCAACATATACAAATAATAAGTCAGTCAAAGATGCTTCCTAAGCATTTAATAGGCATTTGCCAATTTTTTATTCCAGATCCATCCCTTTTCTTTAATGTTCTCTCTTCACCAGAGAGGATGCATGCTCTTGATGGCAAAACATGGACTGGGATTCAAGTTATCTGTGTTCAATTCCCATCACATTTCTACATATGTGACCTTGGGCAAATCCCTTAGGGCCATATTTTTTCTAGAAAGTTCACTGCCCATTTAGGTACCAATATGAAGTGGCTAATTTTCAAGACAGGTCAGCACAACAGGTGCAGAGTTCTTAAAGTCTGGTTATATGTGGCAAAATAGCAACTGCTGGGTGCAGAGCACCTTTACAAATCTCTTCCTTATTTACGTGCCTACAAAGGAACTTTTAAAAATTTGATCCGATTTGTGAGTACTGAACACCTGAAAATGTAACTTTAGGCACTTTGTTCAAGATCACAAAGGAATCTGTAGCAAAGCCAGGAATTGAAACCAATTCTCCAGAGTCACATCTTTTGTGGGCAGGCACTGTGTCTTTTGTGTTTGTGTAGAGCCTACCACAACCAGGACCTCTAGGCACTACAAAGATAAAAATTGTTAACGTTAATAGCACTTGTTGCACTTCTATGGTCACAGGAAGGTGTGCCTCATACTAAGTGATATGCATAATCAGCTCTCATTTGTCTTCCATCTTTGCAAAAAAAATACAGCAACCAAGTAAAAGCAACTAATTTTTATTAACATAGTGGTTGTGGTTAAAAGTTTGAGCATCTGAGTGTTTGCTTTTTTAAACTAGCAGGTTGGATAGTCTCAGTCTTAGCAGTGTTTCCTCTTGTAAGTATTGTGAATAGTTGCTCAAGCAGATATTGTGCTCAGGGATTTAAAAAAAAAAAAAAGTCAAACTGCAGTCACTGTAATGCTAGTCACATGCATGTAAGTGAATTAAAAAAAGAGACAATGAAAGAGTACAACATCCCTAGGAATAAAAAAAAAGTGTAAATAATGGTTTTATCATCATCACTATCCCTGGCTGGGAATATCCCATGTTTCTATAGTCATGTCCACATGTGCAATATGTAAATTGATGAGAAAAAATAATATGAAGTTTACAAATCTTAACAGAGGATAATTTTAAGAATAGATGAACCAACACTTTGCCACCTCCCTCAGGAAGAGCTCTGTGTAGCTTGAAACTTTGTCTCTCACCAACAGAAATCGGTCCAATAAAAGATATTACCTCACCTGCCTTGTCTCTCTAGCCTCCCTCCTAAAACAGAATATAAATTCTATCAATAGCCTGAACTTTATTAAGTTATCTTCTTTTGTACATACAATTATTAAGGAGAAGGCACATCTAGATACCAGGCTGATAACCACTGAAGATATAAAACCCAAGTTCAGGAGTCAACAGAAGCTGGGACACTCATACAGAGCCTGATGCAGAGCCCAGTGAGATCTATGGAAAGATTCCCATCACGCTCTCAATGGGGAGGAATATTTAATATGATAAAGGGTAACTCAAAACAAAAGATTTACATTCAATTAATTGAACACCCACCTCTCCCAAAACATCTAAACTCCTGATATAAGAAAGCTGATGCCACGCTGAGGAAGTTAATTTAAGCTTCTATAATTTAGAGTCAGATTTAAACTTCTATTCCTCTATATAGAAGTTCTGTCTGCTTGCAGTTTTTTCATTGATTATATCACTAATGCACTTACAGAAGCTCTGTAAAAATTGAAGTGAAAATATTTCTACTATTAGTAGTAAATAAGCTGATTAACTTCAAATAACAGGCTTCATAGCCATTTTTATACTAGACACAAACAACACAGAAGAAAGTTAAAAAGGAGAAAATTGGATTAGATTTTAAAATGCAGTATTTATCTCCTTAATGTCAAAAATTGCATTTAGTTTACATGAGATATAGGATTTCTTTGTATTCAAACAGTTAACTCAGCTGGCTGAGCAGACCTGTTCACTGTGCCTAGAATTTTAACTTGGGCTACATTCCTCAATTCCCAAATTGCAAGTTTAAATTAATGCTGGAGTGAAAACATGATACCTTGGGCGGGGGGGGGGGGGGGGGGAGGGAGAAGAGAAAGGCCTGAAAAAGAATGTAGTATCCAAAGTATCACTAACACCTGACATCCTGCCAGTTGTTAACACCTTGAAGGTAACAGACATGTCATACTTTTGGCTTATTTGGAAGCAGTGTTATTTTTAAAATCTATATTTTAACATACAGAAGATATATAAATATCATAAAATGGTAAATGAAGAAAAACCAATTGTAAAATAGTTAGAGAGTCATTAATAAAAAAAAGCTTTCCTGAAAATGTTTGTCTATTCTTGTTAGAAGTAATATTATGTATTACTATAAGTGAAAGGTTAAAGAAAAATCCACCTTATTTTCAATTTTGTAAACATGACCACACTGTATGGCTAGTAAGTTTCACATATTCCTCTGCATGGAGCAAGACTCTTTTTTTTTTAAAAGGGAGAAATATTTTACCACCACAAAAAGCTGGTAGAGGTTGTCAGTGTAAGATGTAGTGCTCACAAGGTGTCTGTAGTTATGTCTAAACTCATTTTTTGAAATTTATTATTTTGAGTTACTGTCCATTTAGCTTTCCTGCTTGAGAAGTTTATTTAAACACTTTGATAGAAATAAGTAAGTAATAGTTGTTGCTTTCTGACTTTTAAATTAAAAAGACATTCACCATCAACCATTATTAATCATTACCATAAACCATATCTGAACCGTCTTTAAATAAGAATTAAGCAACATGCATGCTAAATATGCTAATAAAGTCTTTAATTGAAGGTGTATGACCTAAAGCCACAGGGACAAAACAATATCCTTAGGCCCTGAGCCTGCACACTGAACCACACTGTTGGACCCCTGTGCCTACACAGGACCCACTGACTTTTCAGGGGCTCTCTACACAGCTGTAAGGGTAATGTCCATGCAGATCAGACTGAAGAATCACAGCCTTCTTCCTGCCCCCACCCCCTCCCCCAGCACAAATATGCTAAACAAAAAATATACAATCAATCACTTTGTGTTGATACTGTATATAGTCTGGTAATTTAATTCTAATACAGAAACACCATACAGACATTTATTCTTTGGATCTTTTCATATGTGTTATGCTGCTCTTTAATCAATAGTTTATTGAGGAATGAACTGAAAGTGCCAGATACTGGTTCTACTAGAAAGCTTTCACCGGCAACATTCAGATCTTTTGCTAGCATCCACTATTGGCTGATTCAAAAGGCAGCAAAGGAACTATCTCTGGAGACAGAAAGGTGTGCAGCTGTCTTTCCATCCAGAGTTAATGTATCAGAATGGCAGCCATAAGTTTGGACTCCCAACAGGGGAAGAAAGGAGAAAAGCATAGGTGTTAGAAATAATAAATAATAATAATAATAATAATAGACAGCATCAAAAAAGTCACGCTAAATCAATTAGAGCTTGTATGTGGCTCCATTACATGAGCAACAGCGTTAAAGTTTAGAGTACTGTACACAGTTTGGTGTTCTAGCCATACACTGTTGACATCCAGTAAAATGTCCTGCAGGGGGAAGAGACGTAGAGGGAGAAAGGAACAGAGTAAAAATTAATTTACTGCATATGCCTAGTAACACAGTGGCTAGAGGATCTACTGTTCCTTAATCTTAGGATAACAAAAAGATCTCTATCTATAGTACATTTAGAAGTTTGCCACAGAAATAATTTCAAATTATTTATTTATGCTAAAGGTTTAACATTTTTCTATCAATTTTCTTCAGTAAACATTTGCAAGTCAGACACAAGCCCACTGCCGAGAAATCTCTATTATCCAGCATTATCTAACCTAGCCTCATGCTTAAATACACAATAGCTTAAGAAGTTATATTTAATTTGTAAAATAAAAAAATTAAATTCTATACAACAAATTAGTTAAAGAATCAAAGGCCTCTGATAACAAAAAAGGTGCAATGATGAGGACCAAAAGTGACGAAGATGAAAGACACCTGAATGGCCTTATACACCTTTTGTTTTCTGCAAGCGATCCACGCTGCAGACAAAACGTTTTGTGCTAAACAGCCTCAAATCTGTTTTTCTAATATTAAACACAAAGGAAAAAACACTGACAGCAAGCGTGGTAAATAAATCCCTCCCTGGAGAATGAAAGCAGCAGACAGGAGGGGGCTGACATGCATGCAGGAGAAAACTAAACACCATCTTTTTTTCTACCTGCACAAGTTGCCATTTGCTGCAGCGATCGAGAACCTCTTTTCCCCGTTGATTCAAAAAGCTAGGTTTTCGGGAAAAAAAACCTCTCTCTCTCGCAAGTCATCTGTTGATATGCTTTAAGAGGATGATATTCATATCACGGGATCTTTAAGATAAAATCCATTTTCTTTCCTGCTCAGGTAAACATGTTTACTGCTCCTGCACAGACACTGGGTGGTTCAGACTCACATGTCACACACATGTCGTCAGCAACAAGAAAAGCCCCTTTCTCTGATCATCAACATTTTAAATAAGGTGGAAGAGAAAAGCACTTTCTAAACTTACCTTTAATAAAGCCACATCAACTAAATACAAGTACTGACGTAAAACATGAAATTAAAAACTGCAATTTTAAATACACCGATACTTGCTATAATAATATCTCGATACGGTAAAAATAAGAGCCACGAGTTCAGAACAATCAGATCAACTTGTTAGTCCCTTAAAAGGCCAATGTTTACATACGCATTTATACACCTAAACAATTCGAAGCAGTGATCAGAAACATCAATCCCGACTCAAATATATTTAAAAGGGGGAGGGAAAAAAAAAAACTGTTCACACGGTAAGAATCACAGCTGAAAGCCTTCCTATCCGTGACCCTACACAGGAAATGCCACATAAAACCTAAAATTGCCAAGGACGGTTACAAAACCCCCCCGTTTAACATCCTATTAAAAAGAGTTACTAAGCTAACAGAGCTGTTTCCTTATTTTCTGAAGATAAACACGGAGTAGGAGTTATGAGCGTTTATTCCCCTCTCTATTTATCCTCAAAATGCGTTTTGAAGTAACACACGTACCAAAAAAACAGCCCCTTAAGTCTGAAATGTAAATGTAATTCCTTATATAGACTGCAGCAGTTCAGACACACAGCAGAGGGGCCCCTGGCCAAACCGTTACCACCCATTATTATACAAACAGGTACCTCCAAAGCCAAAGGAAGGGAAGAAACTTCACCGAATCGCATTCCCTCCCCCGCCACACAGACAGAAACCCTCCCTTCTCCGCCACTCCTATGAAACCTAATTGTCCCGACAATCCTGCAGAGATCGGGACTTTTTTAGGGAGGAGAAACAGCCCAGTCAACGGCCACACACAGAAATAAACTTGCGCTGCACTAAAGGCGGCTCCGAAAGTAGCAAACGGGCTATTTTGGGGGGTGGGGGAGGCTCCCCTTCCACTGCGGCCCCCATGGCGTGGGGGGAGTGTTTTCCCCGCAAATCAGCACAAATCGATACACACTGCAGCAAGCAACAGTGCAGCCCCGCCGCCCGCGAGCGCCAGCAGCGCCTTCCGTCACCCCGCTACACTCCGCGGGTGGGTCCCAGTCGCCCCAGGTAACGCCTCACACCAGCCCCCCCACCCCGGGAGCGAGCGGGGAAAGTACCGCGGGGGAGAGAGATAGCCGCCCCGGCGGCAGCGAGGGGGGCGCCCCGCTCCGGCCCGGGGCGCGCACGCTGCCAGCCCGGGGCGGAGGCGCCTGTCCCCGCTCTCTCTCGCTCCCAGGTAACAAGTTTGGGAGTTGGGCTGCCAGGGCCGGCCGAGCCTCCCCGCGGTCCCCCGAGGGGCTCGGAGCCCCGCGAGGGGGGACCCGCAGCCCCGGGGACCCGCAGGAGAAGGTGCTGCCGCTGCCGGGCGTGTGGGGGAGGCAGCGTGTAACGGTCCCGGACAGGCGGCTGAGCGAGGAGGCACCACTAGGCGGAGGAGGGAGGCAGGGAGCGAGCGCGGAGGGAGGGAGCGAGGGAGGCACCAGGTAGCGGATATAACGGTGCAGAGGGAGCCGGGCACCCAGCGAGGAGGAGCAGGGAAATTACTTTCTACTTCTCCCGTCCCCCCTGCACTCCAGGCGGCCCGGCCCGGCCCCGGAGCCGGCCTGGCGCGGAGCGGGCCGCTGCCCTGCGGGCTGACTGACCGTTATTGCGCCTCGGGTTCGCCTGCTTCCTGCGCTTACACCTGGGGCCATCCGCCATGATCCTCTCGCTTGTGTCTAAATGCTCCAGTCACCTCCTCCCCCTCCCTCCCCTCCCACCCCTCCCCCCCGGACCTGGTTTACGACACTGGGTGGTTTTACTTTTACATCACCTTCCTACACCTAGTTCTCGGCCGGAACCTTGTTGCCAGGGGAGACGGGTGCTTTACGGCAGCACGTTTGAACGGGGAAGAGGGAAAAGTGCCTCAGGTGCCGGGGTAGGGGAGAGCGCAGTGCGGGGTGCGGAGCCGGGGATTGGGAGCGAAAGAGGGACGCGGGGTCCCCATGAGTAAGGGGTGTGTGGGAAGAGGATCCCCACCAGGGGCGGGGCATCCGCGTCGGTACGGGGTGTGTGGGAGGGGGATCCGCGTGGGTGAGGGGTGTGTGGGAGGGGAATCCCTACCGGGGGCGGGGCATCCGCGTGAGCAAGGGGTGTGTGGGAGGGGGATCCCCGTGGGCAAGGGGTGTGTGGGAGGGGGATCCCTACCGGGGTCAGGGCGCGGCATCCGCGTGGGTAAGGGGTGTGGGGGAGGGGGATCCCTACCGGGGGCGGGGGATCCCCGTGGGCATGCGGCGTGCGGGAGGGGGATCCCCCTAGGTACGGTGTGTGTGAGAGAGAGGGATTTCTGTGGGTACGGGGTATGCGGGAGGGGGATCCCTACCGGGGGTGGGGCGGGGGATCCCATGGGCGGGAGGCGAGAGGGATGCCCTTGGACCTGGGATGTGCAGGAGGGGGATCCCCACCGAGGAAGGCGGGGATTCCTGTGAGCATGGGTGTGCGGGAGGGGGATCTCCCCCGGGGCCCCATGCGGAGCGGGGTCGGGGGATTTTCCGTGTGTGATGGGTATGCTCGTGGGCAGGGACACTAACCTATATAGCAGAATTCTCGAATCAAAATCCCCTTTCAGTCATCTCCGGAACAGAGATACTTGCTTTAAAAGTTATGTTCAGTGAAGGAGTCTTTGCTTCCCCCCACCCCCCAAAATGGGCCTGTCTCCTTCGCCAAAAACACTAGGGGCAGGTCTTGCCTCCTGTCTTCCACATGAGTCTCTCTCACCATCACCCTCAAAATAGCTGGAGAGATTTAGCATGTTTGGTATACAAGCCTATAGGGAAGATCTGATTTACTAAAATAAAGCACTTGGTGTTAGGAAATAAAAGGTTAACTGAGGCCAAGAAGAGAGTTAAGTTTGATTTCCCAAGTGCAAAATGGCAGAGAAGCTCCACTTGTAGCCATAACAGTTTCAAAATATAATGTATGTTACATATTTGTAATTTCTTCTTCCACTTGTATAGCATGACCTCACTTACCTCTTACCGTCATCTCCATCACCATATAGATATGAAGTAACTGACTAATTTGTCATGTACTTCAAAGTGTAGGTGTTACTATGGGATGATTTACATAAATTATGTTGATATTGCATTTCAGGGCTCTAATCAAGAAAGAAAAAACAGGAAGAAAAGAGAGCTGTCTCCACAATGTAAAGAAATAGTCAAATATCTTTTTAACAAACCATATTTTCTACTTTACCAGGGGAGGGGGAGGGGTGGAGAGGTTATACACACCAAAAAGATACCGTTATTTTTAAAATTAAAAACCTACATATTTCTTTATTTAATAAATACCTCATGTTATTAAAAAACTGAAAATGTTAGACATTTGATTGATCTTTTACCATTTATGCTATTTGTTTACTTTTTACATTTCACTCAGTTTAGATAACAAAAATAAGTTAGTCAGTTTCCCTCTTATTTCTAGTTATTCTCACTTCCTGGTTCTCATGCACTCGAATAATTCTATGATGTTTAGGTTGCCAACACTTCTGTGAATGGTTAAATCTGAACAGAACACAGTAAATTTCAGGGAAAACATTTCTACTTGTATTAGATTTTAAAAAATAATTAAAAAACTACTAAATCTGGGGCCTAAATTACCTTATCACATCCCTTTAGGTAATCTGTGTATTCATGTACATCATATATGACCTCATTTTATAGAAACAATGGTTTTTTTAAACTGAAGTGACTTTTTCTTAATTGAAAAGTGACAGAGAAAGCTGAAACATGAGGTTTACACAGATTTCTCAAATATTTTCTCATAACTCTGATCTATGTAAGCTAATTTTTTATAGCTGTGTATTTGTTCTGTACATTGTGTTAAAGGGACAGGGTAGTCCACAGTCTCAAAAGTGTATGCAAGTCATGGATTTATGTGTTCACATGCCCAAGTATCTCACAGCCCTCATTTACAGGCACATGTCAACATTGTTTGTGCATACTTCTGAAAATTTGGGTAAATTTAGGGTCAGATCTTTAGCTGGTGTAAATTACCAGAGCTCCATTGAGTTCAGTGGAACTATGACAGTTTATGCCTGCTGAGGATATGCCCATTAGCACTTTTTTTAAAAGATTTACAATCCATAATAGAAATCTTTTTATGAATTAAAAATTTCTGAAGCCCAAGTACAAGGGTACCTTAGAATCACAAAGTGAAATGGACTATGAAATACAAGTGAAACCCTCAGTAAAATATTATTGTTAAAAGTGAGTAAATTACAAAGAGTAAAAAAATATAAATGGTGAAAAGTAAGGCAGGGTTTTAATCTTGTCTAGGGCCCAGTCCTGCAAGCTGCTCTGCATACAAGCAGACATCCAGTCGTATGGAGCACCTTTCAGGTGGGCCTAAGGCAGTGGTTCTCAACCCATGGGCCACATGCAGCCCAATCAGCACACGGTTGTGGCCCACATGACATCCTCAGAGCCATACAGGTAGTATATATATAGTGTGTGGATAACATGACACATAGAGAGCTTCATATGCAGCCCACACTGGTAAATAGGTTGAGAACCACTGCCCTAAGGTATTAGTAACACAGGTAATACATTTAAATGCTTGTAATTCTACAGATGATGTTTGCCCTGAGTTGCTTGTGGAGTACTGTGCTAGGATTTAAGTCTCTTTAAACTTGTGATGTTTTAGAAGGCAGTTGAAGAAGATGGGGAAAAAAATCTCATTAGTTTAATTCACCATTCATATTCTCTTTATTCAAAAGGTTTATAATAGTTGTCTCTTGCACACATGGTACCAAAATCCAAACTTTTCCTTTGTATGTGTACTTCAATTAGCTTGTTTTGATTCTGTTTTGTAACTTTTCACCTTGGGGGGGGGGGAAATCACGTTGGCTCTTAGTTTTAAAGAAGCTGCAATTTCTATCAAGGTGATTTCCTCTGGCTGCTGAGAGGGAGAATGGGAAGATTATTTCCTTCCCTAGAGCCTCTTGACTGTTGTAGGAAGGTATCGTTTCTCTGCTTCTTTACTTTTCCTTCAGCCTACTGGCTGCTCTGCATGATGGGGTATATCTCTTGCTATTCTTCACTTTCCTCAGCCTCACCTCTGAGGTTTTGTTCAGTTTTGTCTGATACTCCTCGTGAATAGTTGCTGTTCACACACTTGTCTCTTGGAGATTTGTAAGCAACAGCAGCAAGAAAACAGATGACAATTGTTGTCATTTTCTTTGCTGACCACCAGTTTGTGAAGAGCAGAAGTGAAAGTGACAGGAGGGTTGTTAATTTCATACTGCTGCTGCTTAGAAATAATACTAGGGTCACTGGAGTGATCTGTTTATAGTCACATGAAGACAGCACTGAATTAGTTTACATTTGGAAAGTTAACTTTGCAACTAAAAAAAGAGAAGCTAGATTTTGCATAAATTGATGAATTAGCCCACAACCACCACTCACCATTGAAAGCCTCCCAGTTACCATTAACAAGTAGATGAGTGGATTTTTTTGAACTTTGCTATATTTAATCACCAAGCAACTGCAGATCTCTCAGCCTCTCATGAAGAATTCCATATGTTCACTATACTGTTTTTAAAAGTTTGTCACAATAAAATGTAGCCATCGTCAAATATGATGTTTTGGCCTAATGAATCTCTTCTGATTCCTCATACAGGCCAATTAGTTAAATGTTATTACTGCATTTATAAGATGCTTATCACTGTAGTATCTAGGCACATCTTACAAGGTTTAAATTGTGTCAGTTTATATTGTAAATGAGAATTAAGAAACATGAAACACCTTATTGTTCCCATCTTTTAATCTGATTTTTCATCTAGGAACCTAGGAATTAATAGTTTAATTATTTGTAAAGGTCTGGGCAAAGAGATGGTATCTTGTGGCTCTTTCTAAATATAGCCTGGTTTGTAAGCATATTTCTTTATAGAAAGAATTCCAGATATGTGGCCAGTTACCAAAAATGCCCAATCTTCAGCTCCATATGAATATTATACAAATTTAGTTCCAGTTAAATATGAATCTAATTTGTGCAATATGGACATAATGTGCTTGAAACTTTTAGGACTGAAAGTCTTTGGTTGGGAGGGGATGCAAATTGTGTTAAGAAAAAAATTACAGTCACATTAGTGCAAGTGCATTGTAAATCATGTACAATGGGAATATTTTGTGCTCATGGTTACCATACAGATTTTTTCATTTATTACTATAAGTACTTATTGTATTGTATAGTTTAGGATCTTTTCTTTATACAATTCAACAACAAAAATTTGAAGATATTGGTTTTTATCTACTTTTATCCTCAAACTTTTTTTCTCCATTTGAGAACTTTACCATGAAATTCTCTGTGTTTGAGCCCTGTTGCTGAAATTAATTGTGATCCAATTATCATCCTTACCAACCTGAAAAAATACCACGTGCAATTTATATAAAAATAATTAAATAATTCTACAAATCTCTCTAGTAAGTGAGAAGAGACTTCTTAGAAAGTCTTAAGCATAGTGAAAACTAAGGTTAAGTGCCATTTACTTGTGTACATTACATCTACCATGGGCTGGTCAGACTTGAGTATTTTTCTTCTGAAATTTTCTTTGTAAACATATGAAGAATCATACATATCCAAACTACTTCTCTACCATTTTGTTTGTCTTGTGTACTTTTCACTCCCTTCCATTGCCAATGCTGTCACAGATGGGTCTACTGTTAGAATGCAATTAACCTATGATGATGCTCTATGCCAATTTTGTGATTTATGTACTGCTTCATTGTATAAATTTAATGAATAGGATAAACAGTGTCTAATTCTCCACTCTTACACCAATTTTACTCTGGGGATCCATGCCCTAGTTTGTAGCATGTATGGACCAGCCATGTGGATTTATTTACAAACACCCTCCATAAAAAACTGCTGTTTAGGAAAAGGAGGAATGTAATCTGGGAAGTTCTACCACCATTCCAAATACATTCTACTACTTTCTTCTTTTTCTTTTAGCAATGTGGCTCATTAATTCTGGGCTCATGTATTTGATTATGGGTAGCTCTTTCTTACAATATCCTGGAGCTTCTACTTTGATAGTCACTAATCTATAGCCTGTGATTTACAGTAGCAAAGTAATATACCAAAAATATAATTATTTTCAGCTTTAAGTCACCATGTCTGAACTTGTGGCTGCTCAGATTACAATTAGAGGGCAAATAGGTTAACCAGTTTTATGAGCAGCACATTTTTCATTTATTCTTTGTCTATGTTTATGATGACTTGCATAAGTGTCCTTTCCAGCATATTATTTAATTATACACTAATGTGTTACGAATATTTTTCCATATGGTTCATATTTGTTTCCTCCTGTAACTTGCGTTCTGTTTCTGATTTAGCTCTATTACCCACCCTTTTCCTTGCTGTTTCAAAATATTGTGCTGTTGCTTGTTTGGCTCTCATTTGGAGTTATTCTGTTTGTTGTGATATCCATACAGCTGTCTCACTCAGATCTTTAGATGCAAACTTACAATCCTTTTCTTTATTATTTCACTGCACAGATTTTTTTTTTTTTAATTTTTGAAACATTTTCATGCTAGATGTCATTCATTTTCTTTTATTGCAAAGTGCTTAATATATTTGCAAAATTTGTAGATTTGGAGTTTGTAGCGTGTCTTCTGAATAAACAGTATTAGCATAAAAAGAACCAGAAAAGGAATATAACTGCCACAATAAATAAATAAAAGTCTGAATTGTTTGGCTTTGGTTGTTTTTATAAAAATCACAACAAATAATTATTATTTAAAAAAAAAGACTAAGAATAGTATAATGGTTATGAGCTAAATTTATGAGACATGTGATGAAACATTAAGGTATTAAACATAGTGGGCCTGATTCTCAGTTCTTTAATGGAGCTTTAGCGTCCCACTGGCAGTGCCAAGATATCTTAGGATGGGTGTAAATGAATGATGTAAAGGAGCCCTAGCCTACCTGAAAAGCAGGCTCTATGGTCAGTTCTCTGGTGTGACTATTTGACACCTCCCCAGCAGTATACTCTGGCTATGAAATTGGCTTGGTGGACCAGGGAGAATCACCTCAGTGCAAGGTGATTCTCTGCTGTATAGCTGTGCACCTCATACATACCCTGCTACTGACATAGAAGGGAAAAGGGTCATGACTGTCCTGCATCACACCAAGCAACTGAATTTTTTATCTTTTTCAGCCTGACAGGCCCTCAGGCTGTTCTAACATAGTATAAGGGGACCAGTTCTGCAGGGAGCTGCAGAATCAGGAGAGTGTAAAAGTGAGCTTAAAGCCTCTGTGCAGATCAGCTTCCCTACAGGGTGGATATCTGTGCACTTGAGTCTAAACTCAGAGTTAGTTAACACTTACACATGCTAGTTGGGATACTCAACAAATTGTTGGTCCAGGACAACATACTCAGCCCTTGGCTAAATCACAAATATTTGTGTCCTTGAACAAACGTGGAGTGCCCACACGACCATGTAAGAAAGTTGTTAGCTAACTTGAGATAATTTAAGTAGAGTTAAAAATTTTAGCAGAGACAAACCAGCTGTGGGTGAAAGATAATAATCTAGGGGCCAAATTTGCTAGTGTTTACTAAGAAGGCAAAACTACTGAAGTTTATAAGAGCTGTGCCTAAATAAGGACTGAATGAGACTTCAGAACTTGGTCCCTAGATGATAAAAATCAAAGTAATCAGGAGTGCTAAAATGAAGAGTTGGTTAACTGGATCATATTTATTCCTGTTTGCAATATAAATTAAGTGTTTGTAACCAGTTATTGACATAGCTGGCTCCCTGGATGTCATGGCTAATGCACTATTTAATAATGATAGTAACTAATTGTGCCACCCTTGCAATCAGACCAAAGTGGCGCATGGTTGTTTTCTTCTAACCAGGTTGTAAAACTTATTTGGCTGTGTTTGTGGGACTGTCTTAACCTTGCCTGTGTAACCTAATTAACTGGTTGTTCCTGCTTCTAGCTTTGTGTGGTAAAACATTCCTTAGTGCATCGCTTGATGTATGTTATTCTTTGTGTGTGTCTTCTGGGCATTATGCCTTACTGAGGCAGTATCCTCTCCAGATTCTCCCAGAATGCACTTATATACCCATAGTTAGACAACAAAGTATGCGCGACATACGTTATTGTGTTGTGGGGGGGAAATTGCTATGTGGACACAATCAAACTGTTTGTGTTGTAACCGGGTCAAATGATTACAAAAATATGGTGTGTTTAGCATAGACAGGGCCTAATTCTGCCAAATCAGGTTACTCAAAGAACTGTGCTTCATTCTTACAAGTAAACTTGTTTACATTTTAGCTTGTCTGCAGATATTAGAATAGCTTGAAGAATGGGGCAGAAGGAATTGAGTTAATTATTATTAACAACAATACTGAAGGCTTGTCCTTTAAACAGTGAAGGGAATAAAATTAAACTGTATGGCTTCCACCCCTTTCCCTCCCTGTGGAGATGGTTTAAACTGATCCCTTTTCATTCAAGAATATGAATTTAGACCCTACCTTAAATATGAATTAGGCATAGGATTAATTTGCAGCATAAAAAAAAAGATGTTGAAGCACACTGCATATACAACAGCAGTCTTGACCATGAATCCAAAACTACCATACTTAGTTGTGTTGTTAATCTTAGACTACTTTATCTATAGCTAATGAATATTTCACTATGACCAACCTGCTCTTATGCAGTATATTTACAAGTTCTTTGACATCTATATCTATTCCAACATGATCCATTGCTTTAAAAATATTCAGCCTGAAAGGACTGAAGAAATGTTAGGGTTTGCAACTACAGTTAATACCTACTATAAAACTTGCAACATCTATTTTTCGGATCTTATATAAGGGCATTTTAACTACATTTTGATGTGTCCCAGTCTGAACATTCTCTTGGGTAATCAATATAATAATAAGGAAAAAATGCAGTTTACCGCATATGGAACTTCAGTTTGGGGGGACCTGAATTGCCCCCATGCTATCAGCTTTTACATTTTCTTAAACCAGGCGTGGGCAAACTTTCTGGCCCGAAGGCCACATTGGGGTTGCGCAACTGTATGGAGGGCCGGGTAGGGAAGGCTGTACCTCCCCAAACAGTCTGGCCCCCTCCCCTTCCCACTTCCTGCCCCCTGACTGCCCCCCTCAGAACCCCTGATCCAGCCAACCCCCCTGCTCCGTGTCCCCTGACCGCTCCCTCCCGGGACCCCCGCCTCATATCCAACCCCCCCGCTCCCTGTCCCCTGACTGCCCCAACCCCAATCCACACCCCCGCCCCCTGACAGCCTCCCTGGGACTCCCATCCCCATCCAACCACCCTCTGCTTCTCATCCCCTGACTACCCCCTCCTGGGACCCCCCGCCCCTAACTGCCCCCCCCCGGGATCCCACCACCTTATCCAACACCCCCTGTCCCCTGACTGCCTTCTCGACCCCTATCTACATCCCTGCCCCCTGACAGGACTCCCACTCCCAACCCTCCCTGTTCCCCATCCCCTGACCGCCCCCCCAGAACCTCTGCTCCCTCCCTGACTGCCCCCCAGAACCCCCTGCTCCCTTATCAACCCCCCCCTCCGCTCCCTTACCAGCAGCAGGAGCTTGCAGCCGCGACACCCGGCCAGAGCCAGCTGTGCTCCCCACGCTGCCCAGCGGGAGCGGCAAGCCAGAGTGCGGCCCACACGGCAGCGTAGCTGCGGGGGAGTGGGGACGGGGGGGAGGGGACGGGGACTAGGCTCCCAGCCAGGAGCTTGGGGGCCGGGCAGGACGGTCCCACGGGCCATAGTTTGCCCACATAGTTTGTCTGTTCTTAAACAGTTAAGAAGAAGAAACATAAGAATGTCCATACTGGGTCAGACCAATGGTCCCTCTAGCCCAGTATTCTATCTTCGGACTGTGGCCAATGCCAGGTACTTCAGAGGGAATGAACAGAACAGGTAATCATCAAGTGATCCATCCCCTGTCGCCCATTCCCAGCTTCTGGCAAACAGAGGCTAGGGACACCATCCCTGCCCATCCTGGCTAATGGCCACTGATGGACCTATCCTCCATGAATTTATCTAGTTCTTTTTTGAACCCTGTTATAGTCTTGACTTTCACAACATCCTCTGGTAAAGAGTTCCACTACTTGACTGTGTATTATGTGAAGAAATACTTCTTTTTGTTCATTTTAAACCTGCTGCCTATTAATTTCATTTGGTGACCCCTAGTTCTGATGTTATGAGAAGGAGTAAATAACACTTCCTTATTTACTTTCTCCTCACCAGTTATGATTTTATAGCCCTCTATCATATCCCCCCTTTAGTCATCTCTTTTCCAGGCTTAAAACTCCAATCTTATTAATCTCTCCTCTAAGCTAAGCCATAAGTAGACTGAGGTTGCTCAGTTGGGAGAAGGAGAGATGAGACTGCTGTGCAGTGCAGTAGACAGGTCTCTCTAGCAGAGAGCAACCCAAATCTAGGGTTTAACAGGAGGATAAAGGGGAACGAAAGTACACTAGAGAGGCAGGGTACGCTCCTAGAGGAGAAGCCCTGAGATGGAATGTATGGCAGGCCAGATACACTCGCAGAGGAAGAGCCAGTGGGACCACTGAATAGCACGACATGGCTATGGAGCCTGATGATTAGACATCTCCTGCTGACAACCCAGGAGTTGCCTCAGCAGTCAGAATGGCTTCAACTTTAAAGGTATCATTTTTCTCAGTAGAAAAGACCTCTAACCCAGTCTTTGATATAGTGGAGTCCCCTCCTAATAGCAAGATCACCCTCCCAGTATTAGCAGGGCTCTTAAACAACCTGCCAAATCTGTTTAGACAAACACTGCCTATACCCAGCCATGTCAAAGCATCTCCAAAGTACTAGTAATAGTGGAGGCATTAGAGCTTCTCAAAATATTGTCGGATTTTTTTTTTAACATGGCAAAACAATGGATTTTTCACTAGCCTTGTTCCCAGAAATAGCTGAACCATTTTTGCTAAAGTTTTCCAAAACATTTCAATCTGAGACAGACATACAGCATGAAAAATTTCAGCTCACGTGGTTATAGCTTGCTAAAGTAACAGAATCTTATAGTGGGAAGTGGCATTGTAGGATATCTATATTTAGAGAAATGGGGATACACACCATGGCTTCTGATAATCCCAGGTCCCTGGCAAAGTAGCTGTGCTACCACTAACCTTTACACAACTTGGCCCAGATCCTCAACTCTGGCTGAGTGCTGCAAGCCCCCACTACAGGTTAGATCTTGTGGGCTGTTCTAATTTACATCTGGCTGACAATGGCTTCAAGGGGCCATTTGAGCAGTCAGAGATTGCTGGAGTTTAGGTATACTGCTGCCCATAACCTTTTCCCATGGACATATCTGTCCCCTCACATTGGGACCCATGAAAGAAGTAGTATAGGAGCCACAATGGCGCCTTTATGTCACCCAGAGATTCCCCCAGGCAGGGGCAATTGGCCATTAGCTAGCTAAGTCAGCTTTACAGCTGCTTAGCAGTACAAAGCAGCCAGATCAGACTGGAGGATCTGGGGCATTATCTCCAAAGCACTGGTAATGTCAGTATCCTCATGAAGCATCCCTGAACTAGGGACTCTGCCTATTGCTGAAAAGGGAAGGGTAGATTGTAATTCAGTGTTCAATGGCTGGGCAATTTTTTTTTTCATTTTAAATATTCTTATTTTATACCCTTCAAAGTGTCATGGGGCTGTTGTTCCAGGCAAGTCAGTACATAGATCAATCGTAGGAGAACTGAAAAGTGTTCTGGCTTTAGGGACGTTTCGCCAGAATTCTGATAATCAGAACTTTTACTATACAATATTCTGATTAAAAAATAAACTAGACGAACAGGAATGTAATATAAAAGTTGAAATCAACCAATGAAAATTCTCAAGAAATTCTCCAAGCATGAATTTTGTTTTGATTCTTTCTAATTTTAAGCCTAACACGGTATCATCTTTACCTCTTGCAGTAAATTGGCTCTGATTCTGCATTTTGCTTTTGTCCACCAACTTTCAGATTTCACCAGCTTCCACTGGGAGATTCCAACATTTCATGATCACAAACTATTTTTCACATTGATGAGAGCCCTAGTGTAGAAAAGGCTCTGACATTTTTACTACCATATCAGCTAATTAGGCTAAGAAGCAGGTTTGATTGGTAAACTACTGGTAAAAATGTCGCAAGGCAGCTGAATGATGTCTACATTAGGGCTCCCAGCAGTTTTAACATTGCAGCTGAACTGATGGGATTTTTTAAAATTTCCTAATATGAATGATGTTTCAGTGGAAAAGACTTCTCTTTCACTCTTTTGCCAACACAAAAAATGATCTTCTCTCTTGTCCAGAAATAGTGTCAGCAGAGGTACAGGGATAAATAGCATTGTGGCAAATAAGGTCTTCTGACTTGTCATCTAATAATGGACTAATAATAATACTTTACACTTATGTAATCCTTCTAGAAGGCATTAACAAAAGGCCTTTTGATATTGACCTTTTAGATCATATCATTGAGAATGTCCATGATGTATAAAAATGAGACATTTAGGTCATTGTGTGGTTTTTCATACAGTACAGTTTAATCAAGACTATCTAATTGTATATACTGTATGGCTTCATTCCATGCTGCTGCTCTGTTTCTGCCAAAAATTACTGGGGTACTAAATACAAAATGCTGGTTCTTAAGCTTCCTGGGTCCCACAATAGTCTAACTAAAAATCCCTCTTCCTATCAATTGTTCTGATTTCGTTCATATTTGTGATGTCCTACTTCTGCTTGTTCTTCGGTCATCAATGAAGTTCTTCTAGGAAAAACCAGACAGACAAGACTTGTATTTCTATTGTTGAAGAACCACAAACAGAACTACCTCTCACTATATTTTTAATGAAAAACCTTTCTTTATATATCATAAATTAGCAAATAAGAGCATAGACCTACTGTTTTGTTTCCCTCTGCAGGCCACTTTGGATGTCAGTCACTCCAGTGAATTAGGTTATGCCATGTAACAGGACAGTTTATTACAACTTTATTTTATGTGGGAAATATTTGGGGGTACCTCATCAATCCCTTCTTCTGTCTTACATATAGAAATGGAAATATTTCTGGATTTTTTTTTTAATAACTCTTAGACCAGAGTATAATGTGTAGTTGCAGAGCCAAGATCCTCATTGGAAGCCCATTTAAGTCACTGGAAAGACTCCAATTGATTTTAGTGGGCTTTGGATAGGACCCCAGATGCAGCTGCCCTCTTCCTTTTCACTCCAAAACAAAGACAAACCTGATCAGCTGTGAGCTTTTATTTCTGGTGAACCTAACATTAAAAGCAATTTGTGACCAGTTCAAACAAATATGCTTGTGTTGATGAATTTTACTTTAAAAAGTTATGTGGCTACATTTGCAAATTATTTGTGCCCCTCTAGTTCTTGGAAGTTGCCTGTATTATGTGGGTATTGCAAAGCTTTGACATCTGCCTTGCAGAATATGGTAGAGTTAATAACATTGACTTTTGCAGTTGATTTACAAAGTGCTAAAATAAGCCCTTCCACATAATAAACAGAAAAATAAGAAACTAAAACTAGAATCAAAATAAGATGTTTATGACGTAGAAGTTTAATTATTTTTCAGTTTATTGTACAGTATTTGAAATGGCAGACTTAAAAATATCCCTGTAAAGCAACTAACCAGGTCAGATTGCAACATACAAGATAAATCATTTAAAATAGCTGTCAGTAATGAAAAATTAGAATATATACTGTCCATACAAATTGTAGAATTAAAATTAGAGTTTTCTGCTGCCTTCTTAGCACAAACTAGATATGAGATGCCTACCTATTGAATGTCACCATGCAGTTTAAGAAATAAAAAAGTACTATTGCATTGCTTTCTCCATCTGTTCTGTAACCTTTGATAGTGAGCTTCTAAAATGTTCAAAGCAGACTAAACAAGCTACAGTCAAAACAATAAGGTTGTTTTTCATGCATTTTTAAAATGCAGGTGTTTTAATTGTATTATTTGAGTTTGTTTACTAGTTAGAAAACAGGTTCACAATGTGGGAATCTATCTTTTTTCATTTGAATCAATAAACAAAGAAGTCATGAGAAAGGGACCTTTTCCCTTCAGGGAGTCTTTTCTTGTTAATGTTTACTCAGGTTGTTAGTGGTTATACTTGTCTCTTTTCCTCTTCTGCTTACATCTTACTCTCTTTCAGTTTTCACTCTTGTTTCCAAGTTTGTTTGTACATACCTGCTGTGTCATTATGCGTTGTATTTTTTGTTCTGAATTGTGAAAGTAAGCTTTTTAATGAGACTGATAATTTTTATTGATCTAAGCATCCTTTTAAGACTACAAGAATTTCAACCATCAGTTCCACTGAAGGCTAAAAGAAAAAACTACTTATGATTATAAATAATGTATGCTGCACTTGTAAATAAATTAGGAAAACCTATTTGAAATTTAATTTAAAGGCATACTTTCAATTTGAAAATCAAATTTGTCTGAAAAATTCCTATTATATTTACAAGTAATACTTAACTTTAATAACATTTAAAGAAGTTAGTAAAAAACTGTGTCTCTTTTTTCACTTTGCTGTATGTGTATGACACTGCACACTAGTGTACAGTCAGTTTTACAGTCTCCCCTTTACATCTAGTTAGGCTGTGATCCCGCAAAGGTTTACACATGCTTTTTACTTCTCTGCATGTTGTAAGTGCACATGTTAACTCTTTACTGGTTTGAGGCCTTGGTCAATTTTTCCTTTCCTAAAAAGACCATTATAAACATCATCAGAGAAACAGGAAAAAAATCTAACAATTTTAAAGGAAGCTTTTTAAACACTAATTTCAGGTCATAGTATTTAAAGTGTGCTCTAACAGAGACTGGAATATTTTGAAATTAATCCATTTAAAAAAATTCAAGGTGATAGTGTCCTGTTTGGAGTGTGTTCAAATGCACTGATTTGCCTTTAAAAACAAAAAACAGAAAACTTTTCTAGGGGAACATGTCTTCAAAATCTCCAATACAGCCATATCCTGCAAAGTGCTGAGTGCCCTCAACTCCCATTGATTTTACTGAGAGTCAGTGGTGCTCAGCTCCTTGTAGAAACTAGCCCATAACCTGTATTATCCTCTTGCCTCTATTCTAAATTGTTCCTATGTGTCAGTTTTACCTACTCACATTCAGAAATGCTTCCACTGGAATTAAACAAAGAAGTGGAATTCCACTAGAATCAAATAAAGAAGTTAGTTAAAACAAATACCATTATGATTATGTCCTACTTCAAATTATACAGAAATGATCTATCTTTAAATCACTTTAGTAGCTATAACTACAAATAACTATCACAAAACAAATGCAGAACACTTGAATTGTGCCTTGAAAGTTGAAAGGTCACATACTGTATGTTACATATTGCCATATGAAAGTGATTGGGGGAACTTTGAGGAAAGGGAATTGAACACTTAGTAGAGATCACTCCAAAGAGCAACCCACTTCAAAAAGAGAATATTATAAAACTCAAGGCCTTGAGCTAAAATCTATAAGAAAAAAATCTGCACAGACTCTGCACAGGCTCTCTGGCACACACACTGAACCTCCAAGAGGGTACAGTCCAGACATCAACCTTAGAGATTGTGATAAAGCAAGCCCAAATGTACAGCACTGCACTAGAACACTATACATGGATACAAGAGCCTTATAGCTCTTAAAAGCTTATTCCTCCAGGCACAACATATTTCCAAGTTAGATGCAGCCCTGTAGAATTTTTCCCCATATGCTCTTCAAAACCCTATTAAATAAAAACCATCCGACGAACTAGCAGCCAATCCTGCCTCCTGATATGTACGCACAACAGGCTTCCCAGAAATTCCTTTTTGTAAATGGAACATGCCTGTTTTGCACTGTTCAGGATGTGGAAATCTGCTGAGCTCTGAATGATATAATCAAATCCAAATTGTAAAGTCACAATCAAAGGACAATTACTGTCAATTTCTTCTCATTTTACATATATCAATCAAATGCCATTTTCTCTTCAGCCTGGGAATCCATTTTACAGGGACATCCAGTGGCAGCTTAGATCAGTGGTTCTCAACCCGGGGGTACGTGTACCTTTGGGGGTACTCAGAGGTCTTCCGGGGATACGTCAACTCATCTACATATTTGCCTAGTTTGACAACAGGCTACATAAAAAGCACTAGCGAAGTCAGTACAAATTAAAATTTCCTACAGACAATGACTTGTTTATACTGATCTATATATTATACACCAAAATGTGAGGACAATATTTATATTCCAGTTGATTTATTTTATAATTATATGGTAAAAGTGAGAACGTCAGCAATTTTTCAGTAACAGTGTGCTGTGACGTATTTTTATGTCTGATTTTGTAAGCAAGTAGGTTAAATGAGGTGAAATTTCGGGGTATGCAAGACAAATCAGACTCCTGGAAAGGTTGAGAGCCACTGGCTTAGATGACTGACCACCACTTTCACTCCTTGTCACCAGATAAAGAAGTGCCAGAGAGAGTTTTCCTTTTTTCCAGGAGAACTGCAGTATAGTAAAACTATAATCCAGCTTGTGACTGTCCTCTCCACAGGTACTCAAGGCAGAAGCAAGGACACAAAAAGCCCCACCCTGGCTAGATGTCACAATACCTTATGAGGAGTGTGGCCATTAGGATGCTGTTTCTCCTGGGAAAGATGAAGTCATGCTAAAAATCATGATATTGGCTTAAAATTAATGAGATTTACAATAAATAAATATTGGATTCTTTTTATTGACTTCTGGTTTTCAAGTCTCTAGGGTGCATTTGGATCATGTTTTCAATTTACAATTGTGAGGGCTAGAAACTTCCTTTTTTTAAAAATGAAAGTTGAGATTCTCACCTAATCACTTGCTCTCAGGAGCAGGGGCTTTAAGGAAAGCACCAAACGATGGAAGACTCTCAATAAAAACATGAGAGTTGGCAGTCCTGAGTCTCCTTTGAGCAGGGGCATCCCCTCTCTTGGGATGCACCTGTGCAATCCACAGACACCTGGAAAGCTCTGGTCATTGTGTGGGTCACCAGAAGACAGTCTAAAAATTTAGAAAGTACCACCTCATTTCCTCCATGCAATTGACTAAAATGATACTGAGCTAAGACATGTCCAGTCTGTTTTCAAATGTGCATACATTCCTGGTGTGTGTTTTGAAAGGCATGGATAGTTTTGTGTAGACCAACAAATGCAGCTTAATAATATCTGTAATTATGGGATAGAAATAAGTTTTATGACCCTCCTGCAGCAGGGGCACTTGGTAGGAGAGCCCAGGCCATCCCACTCCACCGGGCTCCCACCCAGAGTCCTATGAGAGTCAACAGTATCTGGCACTCTGAGTGCCCTCAGAGTTACTCTCCCTGGGTCACTTCCTACCATTGGTCTCTCCCCCCAGCTCCAAGTCCAATATAAGGTAATAAAAGCAAAAGAAATGACAACCAAACCTTCAGCCCCAACTGGACTCAGCATGCAGTTCTATTCCCCACAAGGAGGCTTCTTTGGCACCCTTGTCCAGGAACCCTCAGGATAGGTCTGTCTTCTTCCCCTTCTGAGCTGAGTGGCTCCCTTTTAAAGCTTCCTCTCCAGCTGGAGAATGCTCTGAAGGCTGAGGAGAAGGGGACAGGGCTACCCGGGCCCAGTATTGTCCTTTATCCTCTTTGGGTCCCGTGTAGGGTTGCCAGGCATCCGGTTTTCAACTCTGGGGGTGACCATTAAAAGTCCAGTCGGTGGCACAGCAGGGGCCCGAGGCTAAGGCAGGCTCCCTGCCTACCCTGGGTCCATATGGCTCCTGGAAGCGGCTGCCAAGTCCCTGCCACCCCTAGGCGCATGGGCGTCTAGGGAGGCTCCACATGCTGCTGCTGCCTGAGTGACGGCTCCACAGCACCCATTGGCTGGGAACTGCAACTAATGGGAGCAATGGGGGTGGCACCTGGGGGTGCGACAGCAGCGCATGTAGCCTCCCTGGCCACGCATTCGCCTAGGGGCTGCAGGGACCTGGCTGCCTCTTCCTGGGAGCCGTGGTAAGCGCTGCTGGGACCCCGCATCCCAGTCCCCCTCCCGCACTCCAACCCCCTGCCCCAGCCTGGAATCCCCTCCCACACCCAAACTCCCTCACAGAGCCTGCATCCCCTCCTGTACCCCAAACCCCTCATCCCTGGCCCCACCCCATAGCCCACACCCCTAGTCAGAGCCCTCGCCCTCCTCCTGCACCCCAGCCCGGTGAAAGTAAGTGAGGGTAGGGACAGCGAGCGATGGAGGGAGGGGATATGGAGCGAGCGAGGGGAGGGGGCCTCGGAGAAGGGGCGTGGCAGGGGTGGGGCCTCGGGGAAGGGGCGGGGCAGGGATGTTTGGTTTTGTGCAATTAGAAAGTTGGCAACCTTACCCCTAGGTGGGATTTGTAAACCCCACCACACAGCCAAATCTTAAAACTGTCTTTTCTGTGCTGCAACTGACTGTTTATAACATTGTATAAGAAATTCAAGTTAGGAATATATGTTTTAAGTGACAATTTGTAATTAAATAGAGATCAGGGGTTGGTGTTAATAGCTTTCAATTGTATATCTGCTTTTTTTGACTTCTGATTGCTCATGCAACCTTAACATTGCATAAATGGTGATATGTTTTACATGGAGAATTAGTACATGATTGTAAATATTTCTGCTCTTCTATCAGAGTGAATATTATTTTATATGTCCTTTGATTGGCAGTCACTTAAAAAAGGCCTACACTAGAAACTATTGCTGGTATAGTCAGGGGTGTGAATTTTTTTTTTTTTTTTTTTTTTGCAACTGGTACAAATCCTAGTGTAGGTATAGTTTTACGAGCATAAAGTTATTTTGCTGGTGTACCTTATTTGGCTTGGGGAACTCGTACAAGCTATCCCTGCAGGAGCACTTTTTTGCAGATAGAAGCTGTGTCTACCTTAGGAGACTTTGCCATTATAGCTGTAACAGTATAGCTATATCAGCAACCCTTTTCTAGTTAGACTAGTATGTTCTAGATTCTTCCATCCTTATTTCCCTTCAGTAATACCCTGCTCAAGTTTAATCAGTGGGTCAACTTGAGGTGAAAAGTATTGCCCAATATGGGTAAGAGTAGCAGAATCTGACCCTATACATTTAATAATATTTGGTGGCCACTATCAGTAGTTCAGTTTCCTTGGTAGAAGTTTCTCCCCTTGGCTAAAGAAGAGCCTATGTGTTTCCTTGTGTTCTCCCGATTATATGGAGACAGAACAGCAGCAGAGAACAGCTGCAAAACAGGCAGCAAATCCAGAAAAAAATGAAAATTTATTTTAAGCAGCTGTGTTAGGAATGGCAGACAAGTTTGACAAGGCTCTTCTCTTTGGGGTTTGTAGCTTTTTTACATGATGAGAAGAAAAGTTATTTTCCCTCCTTTTGGATTTGGTTACTCAATGCACTTAGCTTAATTTGCAGCCTCTGGACTATTTAGGAGATTCACTGATTCTGGAATATGCACGTAATGAAAAAGGATCAGTATAAGACCCTCTTTCAGAACATTTTTTATAGTAAAATTTCAGGACATAAACATATAAATTAATATAGATCTATGTGGGGTGGCCAGGTGCCCAGTGTTCAACTGAAAAGTCTGGTTGACAGTGTCTGGTCAGATATACTGACTGGATACCCAAAGACCGATTACTGCGGGTTGGGTAGGTAGGGAGGCACTGGGTCATCACCCATGCCAGCCTCTACTCAGCTAGGACCGCCTCCTATCTGCGTTGGGCAGTTGCAGCTCCCAGCCCCGACTCTGCAGGCAAGTCCCTCCTGACCTAGGTGGGCGGGGGAGAGGGGAAGAGGAGCGAACAGGGGGGCGGGGCTTCAGGGGAAGGGCGGGGCAGGGCCTTGGGGGCAGAGGCGGGACCGTGGGGAAAAGAGGCGTGGCAGAAAAGGGCCTCGGGAAGAAGAGGTGAGACAGGGGAAGTTCCGCCACTCTTGCTGGAGTGTCCAGTTTTAAAATATTACAAAACTATCAACCTTAGATCTGTGGATGGTGTCAGACTCTATTGATATCTTATATAAAAAAGATAGTATTGTCATTTTTATGTTAGATAGTTAGAATTCAGTTATTTGAAGTCCAAAGGAGGACTTTTTTTTCTTTAGCATTTTAAAAGTATAGTCAGTTGGCTTCTTCTGGAGAGGCCTGTTCTTTCATTAACATTCTTAACTGATACAGTCAGCATTTATTTACTGAAGTGATCTGCCTGCCTCCCCATGAGATTCCTGAATGGTCCCACACAACTCCATTTGTTCTGCCATACCTCAAAAAAAGTCTGATTCAAATATTATTTTTACAAAATGGATGCAGTGAAACAGGAAAATTAATTCCATCTTAGGTCCTATTCACATCCAACTTTGAAGTCCTGGCTGATGTTAACAGAACGATAAAAGAGTCAGAAAACTTAGTTACATGATCCTTATATAAATCTCACTGCAGCCTACCTATTTTATCTATGTTTACCTATTTTAAGTATCAGTACTGTTCCCTGGGAATTTGTTATGAAGTAAAAGCCTAAACAGAAAACTCTTCCCAGACCAGTAAGAAATATTTAAACACTTCAGGCATTCAGTCTGTGATTCAGAGATTTATTTATAAAACTGTTGATTTTGGGACACCAAACCATTGCATTTAAACTGCAGAAGTGAGTCATATTTGTGGGAGGTAATTACTACCAGAAAGTACAACTAACTTTTTCTGTAAAATGTCCACTTATGATCTGCATGTACTAAAAATAACTTGCTTTGTTAAATTTTCAGTAAAAGTTAGCTTTACAGAGTCATGTGGCTTTATTCATATAGTTTATGTGCATGACACATGATAAAATCAATTATACATATTTATAGATCTATACTTGGAAAAGTATTTGTGTTTTATATAGAGGAGGCTACCCAGATAATTGACACAGCTTATATGTACTTCAAGGAGTTCTAATGATATTGTTGTAACCATAAGAGCAAGGCCACTTGTGATGTCAACAATGACCACAGCTAACATTTACAAAGGTAGTATTTGTTCATCATAAAATTCCCTGGGTTGCTTGCACCATCAAAATGTAGAACCAAAATTCTGTCTTTGAAAAAATATGGTGACATAGCCAGCAAAAATTTTCCTCTTCAGCTAGTGGACTGAGAAGCCAAGGGAGCTGCAGATATCCAGCACCTGCAGAGGCTATTTGCACTCCTGAGATGGCACTTTCCTCATTATCCTTTGGTCATGACTGAGGAATGCAAATTTATTTAGCTATGGTTACACATCATAACTCCCTACCAGGAGAGCAATCAGATGCCATGCTACCCAGCCCAATGGCCATATATTGCAATAAAGGTCACAAGAATAATGTCACCCCTCCTCATGCACTAATATATGGGGCAGCTTTTCCAATGTTAGATAGGAAGAAATTCAAAATGGGCCACAGCCCAAAGCACCTCTTCCCTTGCTAGTGGCTCAGAAATTGAGTTGTCAGCCCAGAAGCTGGCGTCCAGTTCTTAAGACTGTGATCACCTTTCCCATAAAAGCTTGAAATTATGAGGCGAGCTCTTCCTCTCAGAAGTGTGTGAGTATTCCTCTCCGCACTGCCAGCAGCAGAGTCACTGGGAAATAGTTTATTTCCTGCCGTACTCCTCCCTGCCATCCAGGGCCAGCCTTGGGCGCAGGTGATCAGGGCAGCCAACTTCTGGGAGTACCAAATAAGGTTTTGAGGGCACTAAAAAAGTTTTCCATTCTAGTAAACCAAAACACCTAGGGCTGGGCCTGCTGCCATCTGATGGTGATCAGGTCTTTCTCCTGTTTTTCCTACCCCACCACGGAGAAATGCAAGTTGAACAAATTGAGGTCTAGGACAGTCGGAACTCACAAATTCGATAGTGTCAATGGGGGAACAGTCCAGCACAGGGTGAGTGGCATGTTGGAGACAGAGAGCTCAATTTGTCAGGAACTCAGCTGCCTTTGGGCTTGGCCACCTAGCAAACAAATGAGCTCGTCTGTGCCCAATAAACCCTCACTAAGTGACTGTGCTCCCTGATTGGTCAGAAGAGCCAACAGATCACCATTTAAGTGTTGTAGCAATAGCAGCACAGTGGCTGCTCAATGCATTCTGCAGCCGCAGCTCTGCCATACCTGTTTCCTGCCCGGCCCTTACTCCAACCTTTGCCTGCTCTGTTCCAGACCTAGTCCTTGCCTACCTCTGAACTGATTTCTGACTCCTGGCTCTGACCACTGGCTTGTCTCCTGACCAGGACTTCAGCTCTGCCCTTTGGTTCTGTTCTGGCTCCTGATTCCTGGCTCTGACCATTGACTTGTCTCATGACCACAACTCTGGTTCTGCCCTCTGATTCTGCTTTGAGCACTAGGCCAGACTCCCCTCCAGTATGGTCAGAGCAGGAGCTCAACCCACCTTCTCAGATGTTGTTGAGGTCCTGCGAAACTGCAGGCTAATGTTGCCTCACTATGGTTCTCCAAGTCCAATACAAATCCAGGCACTGTCTTTTGTCCCCCCAGCTCTCTTATCCATTGTCCCTGAGCCCAAGTTGCCCCTACTCTATAAGTTCAATGTGGATTATGCCAAGTTTTATGGGTTCCTTAACCAGTGTTGTTTCCAGTTTGTGTCAGTGCCACAGTCATATCCCACAGATCAGTCCCAAGTAGGATTAATATTTAGCATTGTCACCAGAGAAGCCCTGAAGTGGGCGTTCCTGATCCTGGAAGGGTCCAGTTCTCTCCTTGAACACTTCAAGAGCTTTGTACAGACAGTGGTGGACATCTTCAACAACCCTAATCAAGAATGTACCGCAGATGCTAGTCTCTATGCCATCTGGCAGGTTGCCAGGTCCAATGCCAAATATTCAGCAGAATTTTAATGGCTGGCCACAGACACCCACTGGAATGAGGCTGTGACCTATTTGAAGCCCCAATCTACCAAATCCTAAGAACCAGCAGTGCTTCCTTGGATTCAAGTTTTCATCTACAACAAGGCCTCCTTTTTAACAGGGATTGTCTCTACATTCCCAAGGGCAGCTCCTGGTTTCAGGTGCTATGGTTATGCCATGATTTGCCCAGCCAGTTTGCAATCTGGAACCTGATCAATATGTACTTCTGGTGGCAAACCCTACAAACTAGTATTTAAATCTATATTAGGTCTTGTGACCTCTGTGCCCATATGAAAAAACTGCGAGCCAAGCCTGTGAACCTCCTTCAGCACCCTCACACACCTCCATGTCCTTTCTCCATCCTCTCAATGGACTTTACTGTTGAGTAACCATGCTCCCAAGGACACTCAGTTATCCTGACCTCCTAGCCAAGATGGCCCATTTTATTCCCTGCCACAGTGTTCCATCTGCCCATGGAACTGTGCAAGCCTTCCTTGAACATATCTTCTGCTACCATGCATCATTTTGGTTCGATACCCTCAGTTCATTTCTTGGTTCTGGCAGGAATTTCTCTGCCTTTCTTGGCACCAACCCCCTCACCTCGATAGCCTACCATCCGCAGGCAATTGGCCAAACTGAAAGTAATTCAGATCCTGGAGCAGTACCTCTGCTGTTTCCTGGATTCCCATATGATGATTGGCTTCCATTGCTCTGTTTCGCTGAGTTCACATACAACTATTCAACACATGCTTCAACTCAACAGACCCCATTCTTCACAAATTTTGGTTTTCATCCTCAATTCCATCCAGATCTGCCCAAAGGCTCCACTGTTCCAGTGGCTACAGACTTAGTCGACTACCTCCAGCAAACACACCAGGGACTCAAGGAGCACTTACTTGCCACTAAAGAAACATATAAGCCGACTGAAGGTGACAAGCCATCCCTAACCTTGGAGTAGGGGATAGACTCTTGACTCAAAACCTGAGAATGGGCCATCTTTTGGCCACGCTTGTCCACTAATACCTGGGTCCTTTTCAGAATATTGAACAAATAAACTCAGTGACCTTAAAGTTTCAACTGCTAGAATCCCTCAAGATTCACCCTGACTTCTATGTTTCTCTCCTTAAACCGTTCATCAACAACCCCTTCCCTGACTGGGTAAACACTTCTCCACCCTCTTTAATTGTCCATGGACAGGAGGAATAAAAGTCCATCAGGTTTTCAACTCCAAAGGCTCTGGGGGAAGCTCCAGCATCTGACACACTGGAAGGGGTACAGGCGAGAAGAGAGGTCCTGGGCACCAGAAGAAAATGTTTACGCTCCCTATCTCCTATGGGAATGTCACCAAAGATATTCTCACAAGCCAGGACCAAGGGTCCCTAGGAGGAGCCCTTGGGAAGGGGGTATTGTCAGGAACTCAGCTGCCTCCAGGCTTATTCGCCTAGCAACCAAATGAGCTCAGCTCGTCTCTTGATTGCAACTCCAGCTTTGCTCTTTGGTTCTGTTCCAGCTCCTGACTCCAACCATTGGTTTGTCTCCTGACCATGACTGTGATTCTGCTCTGACCACTAGGTCAGACTCCTGCTCTGACCACTAGGTCACACTGCCTACACCTCAGTGTGTGACACAGATACACATGAGCTCTCCTTCTTGAGCAGCTCCTTGGCTATCCCAAGCTGAGTTGGAGAGATTGGGATTTACCTTTCCATAGCTTTCTGAGTTGTAGACACGCCCTGAGGACATCTTATTGTTGGCTGGGTTTGACCCTTAACTTTTAACTTCCCCTCTTTGGGCAACTCTACCCTACTCCACCCCTGGCTCTCTGTAAGCCAAGTACTTAGTTTATTTTTGTGGATTTTATTTCTCTTCTCTAGTGTCAGATTTTAAATTCTATCTGGCTGTGGTGAATCAGCTGCTCCTAGACAGATCTTTTTGTTTTCTCTTCACCACTTCACTGCATCTCACACTTAGCAATGGTTTGTTCCTATTATGTGTGCTCCCTCTGCTGATTGGATGCTATTTTGATACACCCAGTTAGGGAGAAGAACCAGTGGATGCAGGGGTGAAAGTAACATTAAGCACTTACTGGTATGGGGGCCAGCTCCGTCCCCGGAAAGGGCGGGGCCTCAGGCAGAAGGGGCAGGGCTGAGGATCAGCATCCCCCAGCCAGCCCATCCACACTGCCTGGCCCGCACCACCCGGGGCTCCAGCGGTGATTTAAAGGGCCCGGGACTCTGGCCGCTGCTGTGGTAGAGGCAGCAGTGGTTGGAGCCCCAGGCCCTGTTAAATCGCGGCCCCGGGACAGCTGCTCCTTTTGTCCCCTCCCCCCTGCCCTTCCGGTCAGCCGCCCAGGGGGCAAAGGGGGCAACGACGTTAAAGCGCTGCCATCAGCTGAGTACGGGACAGTACTGGCGGCCACTTTTTACTGGTATGCTGTACCGGTCCATACTGGCTTACTTTCACCCCTGAGTGAACGTCACCCAAATCTTTAGCAGTTTTTAGTGCAGTAGTTTGAAAGTTCAGAAAAGATAAGGAATATCACAAATAAACTTTGAAATTAACTTGGAAATATCTTTTCATTTATTTATAAAATGCAATTTTGAGTTGTATTCTTAGTAGTGGCCATCTTGCTAGCAAAAAAATCTACTGAAGTGCCTTGTGTTGAATTCAGTGGCATAGGAAAATAGGAATTGTGATGTTGGATCAGATCAATAGGCCACCTAGTTCAGTATCTTCTCTTTGATAGTGATCAATCCTAGATGCTTCAGAGGATGACATAGAACCTCATAATAGAAAATTATGCAATAACATGCTTATGCGGATTTCTTCCTAATTTCAGACAGTTAGTACTTGAAGCATGAGTCTTCATATGCCTTCTGATTTCTTTTATCCTATCTAATGTAACTTGGATATCCTTAATATTTATAGAAATGCCTAATCTTTTTTAAAACCCTACTAAAATCTATACCTCAGTAACATCTTGTGACAGTAAGTTCCCAAGCTTAATTATCATTAGATAATAAAAGTATTTCCTTTTATCATTTAAAATGGATGCTTTTTAATTCCATTGGGTGTCCCCTTGTTCTTGCATGATGATGAATCCTTTGTCTTTGCCTGTGCCCAGATCTCTTGCCCCAGCAGAAAGGTCAGATGCTTCACCCAGACTAGAAATCTCTTTATCTGATCGCTTGGTTGATAGCTTATTAAAAAGGGAATACTTCTATTTCTCAGTGAAAGTTGCTGCTGTGCTTGTGGAATCACAAAAATATTCCATCAGATAGTCACATGTCTGTAAATGGAAATGGTTAAAAGATTTGGTCTGGAGAACTTCGAGATGACTCCAGTCTCTTGTCCTTTTACAGCCATTTTAGAATTTTCTTTGTCTTTCACTGATTTAGGATCACCCTGGGATCCAACCAGATGATACTTTGCATGTACATGGGCAAAACAAAGCAGTTTGGTCTTTTGTCATACAAACAGTATATTAAGGGTTTGAATGTATATTCAAAGCTAAAACCCGGTGATCCAAGGGATTGAAAGCTTGGTTCTTACAAGGTTCGTGGAGGCTCCTCTTGATGTTCTTGACTTCTACTTCTGTCATTGAAGGTTTTTTTCCCTTGTGACTAGAGCATGGAGCATCTCTGAGGAGCATTTCAGAACTGTGGGCTTTGTTGCAGAGCCTCCTTATACACATTTTCACAAGGATGAAGTACTCTTAAGATCTCATCCCAGAATCTTGACTATAGAGGCCATGGATTTTCATTTAAATCAGACCTTTTTGACCAGTATTTTCTAAGCCTCCTGATTTTGCAATCCACCTTAATCTGTACACCTTGCATATTAAAAGGGCTCTCTGTTAATTCCTCAATAGGACAAAGCCTTTTAAAAAGGCCTCAAAATGGTTTGGGGCTTTTGGTGGAAGAGGTAAGGGCCTATCAGTTTTAGTCCAGATGCGATCTGAATGGATCAAGACAGGATATGATCTTGATGAAGTAACTGTACCTTTGACTCAAACCTCTTCTACTATTGGGATTTGGGCGAAACTGGCAGCTTCTGCAGCATTTGTTCACTGAGATCTGCTGGCTGCTACTTGGTGCTCAGATCATACATTTGCAAAGTATTATTTTGTCCATACCAAGTCCAGATCAGAATGGATGTTCCATTTGGAAGAGCAGTGTGTCAGTCACTTTTCACATGAGTCCTCCTCCTCAGTCCTCCTCTTGAGGATTGCCACTAGTTGCTAGTATATTCAGTGGGGATCTACAGAGGCAATGTCATGAAAGAATAAAAGAGGTTACTACTTAATTTGTTTTCTAGGGCCTGACCCAAAGCCTATTGGAATCAATGGGTGTGTTACAATTAACAGACTTGTTTGTGATGTCACTATTGCTTCAAAACAAAACCTTGTTCTACAATGTAACTGGTTATTCACAGTAACTAATTGAAATAGTTCAATTATTTAAAACACATTTTTCTAAAACACCAAAAGGGTTTACTCCATAAGAAAGGTGCCTGCAAAAATTATATATATTTTAATAAGCTTTTTTTAGTATAGATATTTGCTTTTTTTAAAAGCATCTGAAACGAAGTCCAAATTACATTTGTGTAGCTCTGAACTCACTTCTTTTAAGTGTTTATAGGGGGAATCAGCAGCAGTTCCAAGTCTGTTCCTTCCAGCATGATTCACCTTCATAGTAGGAATTCTCAGGAGATGTAGGATTGGAGTGGGGATTACTCAGAGAAGAAGTGGCCCTATATTAGCTGTAAAAAGAAAGAAATTTTAATAAAACAATTTGCAATCCAAGCCAAGGATTTGTTTGCCAAATTTTAGTCCAATGAGAGTTGAAATGGCCAAGATATTTAATGACAACAATTGAGGTTTGTAAGGGAAATACCAAATCAACCTTGGAGTGAAAATAGGCAGACATCGAATTATAGAGCAAATAATGCATTTGCTTTGTAGGTGCAGAAATAAACAAGCTATTTGAAGAAAAACAGGAAAATAAGGCTAGTAGTTGTCAGTTTGATTCAAAGGTATAAGCAAAAAAGGAGCAAAAATGAAATAGAACTGTGGAGCAATGTATATTGAGCATAAATGAACATTTTCCACACCCAATAAGGTGTGTGGGACATTTGCCCAGAGGAACAGTCCATGGGAGTAATGCTAGGAAGTGCTGAGAAGGTGCCCAAAAATGTTGCTTTATCTCATCATGTAAAGACTTCAAAAATAGCCTTGATTTTTTTTTTATTTCAGCAAATGCCAAAAAAAACCAGAAATACTAATTTATAAAATTGTTTTAGTTGGGTTCAATGTAGAGCCTGTAAACTTCTCATTGGCTGTTTTCTGGTAATTTCTCCATATGGTGTACACCCTTTATAAATTATAACAGCATGCACTTGAATCCAACAGTAGATAACTGACTACATAGGGCCAGACCCTGATACCCTTACTCAGGTTGAACAGTACTTTACTCCAGGAGTAGTTCCACTGAAGTCAACAGACTGTTCATACAGTGGGGTGCTACTAAACTGGAATAAGGGTGTCAAAATCTGGCCTGTAATATTAAACCGCTGTCACTTCAGTTTATAAAGTATGAAAAAAACAGAGCACTTTACGTGAATTGACCTATTTGTCTTCTGCCCTACAAAGTTGAATGTATTTCAGCCAGAAGAAACAGTTATGCTTGAAAAACCACTTCTCAGAATTATTAGGTTTATTTTTTAGTGGATTTTGCCAATCCCAGATTTGTAATGGACTATCAGGGTGGTCATAGTGCACCGTTGCCAAATCACAAACACTAGTCCCTGTACAACAGCAATCTACAGAGAGCTTGCTCAAGCAATTTCTGCACCACAATGTTGATATTTTCTTAAAGTCATCAACAGCGACTGGCCAATCAATAGCAATAATGGTTGGTCTGTTCTATTTAGAATAGCTATGAATGGTTGGCTTATTGTTTTAAAATTGCTAGCCCATTGCTTTTGAATTCCTGTTCAACTCTGCAGAAGTCATGACACAGCAGATTATTTCTGTGGTCTCCACTCTATGTAACTTAAATAAAAAGAAGAACAAGCAGCTAATATATGTATACAACATTCATATTTATATATAGTCACACCTACCTTTCAAAATGGCCCTAGGCATTTTGTATCTAGCTGTAGTTTTGCTTATTTCATTTTATTGTTTTCTATTCTTTCTGAATGTTTTTTTCTCCTATAAGATTTTTATTCTGTCTTCATTTTTAGTTTAACTATTAGAGGAACTTCGTTATGAGTGAATTTTTAATTCCATGATGCATAGAATCACAGATTGTTCCTGTTTTGCTCAATCAATATATAAACTGCAGTTTTAACCTACCAAATAAAATCATACATGAGTTTTCCTGATGAAATGATCTGTAATAGTCTGAATACATTATTCAACTTTTCTTATATGGTGTCTTTGCTAGAGGTAAATAAACTATCATAGATGTACTGTTAGCTGTTGTAGCTAAGGCTGTCAGCATTACAATCCACTACTTTCAGGCTTTTATAACTCAGCCATAAAAGTGTACTCTAGGCTGAAATTTGGCACACATGGTCTGAGCCTGGCAATGAATCTATTTTACAAAATGTGAACAATGCAATTATCTGTTTGGCTGTGTTAAAATTGTTTAGGATCTTAATACATGAGGAGGGCTGCATGGTGAGGCCTGCAACGTGTCTGCCTGCCCTGTGCATCACTCTAGTCCAGGGGTGGCCAACCTGTGGCTCCGGAGCCCATACGGCCCTTCAGAAGTTAATATGCGGCTCCTTGTATAGGCATTGACTCCGGGGCTGGAGCTACAGGCGCCAACTTTCCAATGTGCCGGGGGGTGCTCACTGCTCAACCCCTGGCTCTGCCACAGGAGCCCCTCCCCCGGCCCAAACAGAGCCCCGGCCTGGACCTGCTGGGGGAGGGGGAGGGGCACCTATCCTGCGATCCCAGCCCCAGAGCTGCCGCAGCGGGGAGAGGCGCCTCTCCCCCCCAGCATAGGTGCTGCTGCAGGGAGAGAGAGGTGGGGGGAGTCTCTCTCCCTGTCATAGCCCCAGGGCAGCATGCACCCCAAACCCCTCATCCCCAGCCCCACCCCAGAGCCTGCACCTCCAACTGGAGCCCTCACACCCATGCATCCCAACCCTCTGCCTCAGCCCTGAGCCCCCTCCCACACTCTGAACCCCTCAGCCCCACCACATGCATTTTCTTATGTGCATCAATGCGGAGGTGATGTGTCACACCTCACCTCCATATTGGTGCACATAACAAAATTCACTCCGCACATAGAATCATAGGACTGGAAGGGATCTCAAGAGGTCATCTAGTCCAGTCCCCTCCACTCATGGCAGGACTAAGTATTATCTAGACAATTCCTGACAAGTGTTTGTCTACCCTGCTCTTAAAAATCCCCAATGATGGAGATTCCACAACCTCCCTAGGCAATTTATTCCAGTGCTTAACCACCCTGACAGTTAGCAAGTTTTTCCTAATGTCCAACCTAAACCTCCCTTGCTGCAATTTAAGCCCATTACTTCTTGTCTTATTCTCAGAGGTTAAGAAGAACATTTTTTCTCCCTCCTCCCTTTTACGTATTTGAAAAGTGGTATCATGTCCCCTCTCAGTCTTCTCTTTTCCCTCTGGGGCACCTGGCATTGGCCACTGTCGGAAGATAGGATACTGGGCTAGATGGACTTTTGGTCTGTCTCAGTATGGTTGTGCAGTCCCAGCTGTGTTTGAGCTGTAGGAATTTTGATACTGACGGGCAAATTTCTCAAGGCCTGTGTGAAAAGGGCTATGATTGGGACACGCTGCACTGGAGAGCAAAGATAAAGGAATTGAGGCAGACATACCATAAGGTGAGGGATGCAAACTGTCACTCTGGTGCTGCACCAGAGACCTGCTAGTTCTATAAGGAGCTGGATGCTATCCTCGATGGCAACTGCACCTCCACTGCCAAGAGCCCAGTGGATACTTCGGTGGGCCTGGAGGCAGCAGAAAGAGGACCTAACCTGGAGGACGAAGTCATTGATGAAGAGGTGGAGTTAGACAATGATGTGCAGCTCCCAGTGGGGTTGCCTGGTGAGGCATGCAGCCAGGAATTGTTTACCACTCTGGAGGTGTCCAGCCAGTCTTAGCAGTTGCTCTCCAGCAAACAAGAAGCAGGAGAGGAGACGCTTGGTAAGTGGCTGTGGTGTGTGTAGTGCAGAGCTGGGTTCAGGATACAGAAACGTACAAGGCCAGCTGTGTTTCTGTGTGTTGGACATTTCCCTGTGCAGCTAATCAGTACAATGGAACAGGGTGTTGATGTATGTCGACATCTCACGGGAATCCTCCAGAGAGATCTCTTGTAAAGTTTCCTGGAGGTACTCGGCAATCCTTGCAATCCTTGCTTTGTTCCTTCCCCCATTGTAGGAAATTTGCCTGCGCCATTCGGCAATCATTTGTGCAGGGACCAAAGCAGCACACAGGTGAGCAGCATAAGGACCTGGGCGGAAGCCAGAAATGTGTAGTAGATGTACCCTCGCTTTCCTGCTTATCCTCAGCAGTGAGATATCTGCTACAATGATCCCCGCCTGTGGAAAAGTGTGGGACAATTTTAGAATTTTTTCCGTAGTCAGCTTCACCGCAATCCTTGCAGAATGCTCGTTTCCCGATGTAGAGCATCCCACCCCCCGCCAACACTCACCATGCTTTGGGTGTTCGCCAAGATGTGGGCTTGCCAAGGGTCAGTGAGAAAGTGATTGTTCTGTTACCAGAGGTATATTGCACTGAAATGTTTCAATGCTATGTGTGTGAACAAATCATGCTTCTCTGCATTGTTCCTTCTGCTTTGGCAGATGTGGCCTTGAGGAACACCCCATACACACTGGCTGAGCATCTTCACCAGATAAGAAAGTGCCCAAGATGGAGCAAAGAAGACATGTTCCAGTAGGGTGACCAGATAGCAACTGTGAAAAAACGGGACAGGGGATGTGGGGTAATAGGCACCTGTATAAGAAAAAGTCCCCAAAAATGGACTTCTCTCCAGTGCAGAGAAAAGGGAACACAAAGAGTGGAGGGAAGCCGAAAGGCAGGACAGAAAAGAAAGTCAGGAGTTTAAGGATGCTACTGAGTGGATGATTAACATCATGGAGGAGAAAATGCAGATGCTAAAGTCTTTAATAATGCTTCAGACTGAGCAGATGCATGCCCACCCTCCCCTGCAGCACATTCAGAACTCTTTTCCATATCCCCCCCACCAAACTCCGCCTGCTCAGTCCTTTCTGCTTTCTGGGACTTCTTGGTTTCCCCTTCACTCCACCCCCTTGGACAACTTTCAAAATGATAGCTGGACCTACACACAGCTCTGAAAGTCTGCCCTTCCCTAGTACCTTGTTTCCACCACGTGTCTTTGTGTGGTGTGTGTTGTTTCTTGTGCAATAAAAATAAAGTTTTTGAATGGTAACTCATCTTTATTTGTTTCCTACAAATTGAGATAGCAGGCACTACCAATATATAGACAGACAGTTTAATCATTTGCTTACTGGAATGTAAGGCCCCAAATTTCACCATTGCTTCCTAGGAAAACTACATGTAATGTAACATTGCAGCACCAATCATAGAGATTTACTAGTTCTCATTTTCAAAGTGTTTCCTCAAAGCCTCCCTGATTCAAATTGCCCCCCTCTGTGCCCCTCTGATAGCCCTGGTATCTGGCTGCTCAAAATCAACAGCCAAGCAGTCTGCCTCAACACTCCACCCCTGAGCACACCTTTCGCCCGTAGCTTCACAAAGATTATGCAACATACAACACGTGGCTTTGACCATGGGAATATTATCCTCATTGAGGTCTAACCTGACATAAAGGCATCGCCAGCACGCCTTTAATCTGACAGAGACACATTCCACTGTCATCTGGCACCTATTCAACCTATTGTTGAACTGCTCCTTACTACTGTCCAGGTTTTGTGTGTAAGGTTTAATGAGCCATGGCTGTAAGGGATACGCAGGGTCTCCCAAGATCACTATGGGCATTTCAACATCCCCCATTGTAATCTTCTGGTCTAGAAAGAAAGTCCCTGCTTGTAGCTGTCTATATAGGTTGGTGTTCCTGAAGATGCGTGCGTCATGTACCTTCCCAGACTACCCCACATTGATGTCAGTGAAACGCCCATGGTGAGCAACAAGTGCCTGCAACACCATGGAGAAGTACCCCTTCCTATTAATGTACTCTGTCACAAGGTGGTCTGGTGCCAAAACTGGAATATGTGTACCATCTATCGCCCCTCCACAGTTAGGGAGACCCATTTCTGCAAAGCCATCCACTATTTCACGCACATTTCCCATAGTCACAGTCCTCCGTAGGAGGATGTGATTAATTGCCCTGCACACTTGCATTAACACAGCCTCAATAATCGACTTCCCAACTCCAACTTGATTCGCAACCGACTGGTAGCAGTCTGGGGTCGCCAGCTTCCACATAGCGATTGCTACATGCTTCTCTACTGATAGGGCAGCTCTCATTCTGGTGTCCTTGCACTGTAGTGCTGGGGTGAGCTTCACACACAGTTCCAGGAAAGTGGCTTTCTGCCTCCAAAAGTTCTGTAGCCACTGCTCATCATCCCAAACCTGCATGATGATACAATCCCACCATTCAGTGCTTGTTTCCTGAGCCCAAAAGCGACGGTCCACTGTCTGCAGCTGTTCTGTGAATGCCAAAAGCAATCTAAAGTTGCTCCTATCCATATCATACAGCATGTCAGGCAACTGGGAGTGTTCTTCAGTTAGGGACTTCGTGATTAACTGCACTGCCATCTGCAATGTCTTAATGACAGTTATCAGAGCATAGGAGAGTAGTGTGGGATCCATTCCTTCTCACAAAGATGCCGAGATATACAGCAAACAAGGGCTGTTGAAAATACTGCAAAAGAAAGCTGGAAGCCCATGGAATGCTGTGACAGAAAACAGTGCATCATGGGACATTGAGCCTGGTTCCAAGATGTGCTGCGATCTGCTCCACCTTCCCACAAGACCTAGTGACAGAAGGGGTTGAGCTGGACTGTGGGATAGGTACCCACTGTGCATTGCTCACACTGTAGATGATAGTGCCCCAACTGCGGATGCGCTGTGCCAACAGAGGGAGCGAGTGTGAATATGCAATACCGGTTTTTATTATAGTGCTTTTTGAATGTCAACATAACTTTTGTCAACAAAACTCTGTAGTGTAGGCAAGGCCTGAGTCTAAGAGGTTGAAAAGGAGCACAATACATCTTGCAGTACCAAATTTTATCTCCAGAAAGGGACTTCTTAGAGACTTAACATCTCTGCTGCTTCAAGCTTATATTATTTTACAGTCTCTCTGTCGAGTTGGCATTCCTCACAGCTATCCCCTAGGCTAGGAGACTTCAGCATTGGGAGTCTTATCAGTTCAGCCACAATATTGTCCTTTCACACTTTTAAAATAAATCATATTCCCTCTCCAAACTTAAAAAATATATCTTTGTATTATCACAGGATTTTCTGCTCTTTACTAATACTGGAGTATAGGTTGAGTAAATCTGGACCTTTAGATTTGCCACAATGTTTTCCCCAAAGATCTAGCTACATTAAATTATGGTTATAATCAGAAAAATGAAACCGATACCTTCTTATTCAACAGATCTGCCCCCTGTCTGTATTCAGAGTCATGCTGGTATCTTTTTACTCTAGTTTCAAGAATACATTTCCATTCTTTTAATTTCTGATAAAACTGCAGAACTGAGTTAGCTCTAGATGAATGAGCCAGATCCTATTCTGGCTCATCACTCCAACTAGTCCTCATTTATCAAGGTATAATACCAGTCATTCTTCTGAATCAAAATAAGAAGGATAAAGAGGCTTTACATACAGACCTCTGGACAAATCACTTAGTCTCTCTGTGCCTCAGTTCCCTATCTGTAAAAATGGGAATCATAATATTTCCCTACCTACTGGGGATGTTGTGATGATACATATATTAGAGATTGTGAAGCACTTTTAGGTCTACTGATGAGAAGGGCTATATAATTCGAGATATTATTATTACTTAGAGTGACAATTGTTACTGACTTTCTTTCCATAAAAAAACCAATGGCGGAAGTGCCAGCTAGCAGACGCTGATGAAAATGTAATGTTAGCAGAAAGTTTGCATCACAGAATCAAAATAATAAAATGCATTAATAGCAGAAAAGGGTAAAACCGTATCACTCAAAAACTTAAGTAGAGTTCTGTCAAATTGTTAGATTGAGTCTGGAATCAGAATGGATACCTACCTTGTTGTGGAGTTATTTGTGTGCAGTTAGGGAGACAAGATGTTTTTATCTATATTGCAACCCCTAAAATGATTGGCTAAATTCAAGGAATGAGAATATAAGTCTCAAGTGACAAATTGCATAAAAAACTCTTTTCAGCATTCTTGGAACTCTCTCTTTGATTATATGAGGTAAGAAAATGGTTTGACATGTTGAAGAAAATGGATTGATTGTATAATTTTTTTTTTCCTACCGAAGTTCCCCCCCATTGGATTTAGTGCTTGTGTAAGTTGCTGGATAGACTGCTCTAGAAAATTAGTCTTCTGATTATACACAGATCAAATTCAGCAGCAGTAGACACTTCCCCATACAGTTCTGCAAATGGGGCCTCAGCCATGGTCTACAGAACCAGCTTTGGAGGTGAAAGGTTCCTATAGTTCTCGTGGCCTGTTAAACTCCTGGCTTTATCCTGAAATACCAACAAGAATTCCAATTGTGACGGGGTTTTTGTGATGCATGTGAACACTTCTGACCGGTGTCATTGATTTGGCAGGGTGCATTCTTCCAGCCACCCACTGGACTTCTGTAAGACGAATCCAAGCCTCTGTGATCCTAGATCCAGGAACAGTGGGTATCACAGGCCAGGGAAGTCTGAGCCTTCCCTGGCCTTGGCTGTGGTCCTGGTGGGGGCTCAGTTCCAACCACGGCCTTGAGCTCCAGGCTCAACTGGGACTGGCAGTGGTGGCTTGGGCTGGCTGATGGGAGTTGGGCCAGCTGGTGCAGCCCAGGGCAGCTTGGAGGCTGGACCAGTCAAGGCAGCTCAGGTCAGTTGGCACAGCCCAGAGCAGCTTGGGCCAGCCTGGGGGATGGGGCGAGCCAGTGTGGATGGGGTGGGCCAGCCAGTGTGGCACGGGCCACGGGGGGCTCAGGGCTCTGGCCATAGTGGGTAGGGAGGGCTCAGGGGTAGGTTCTCAGATGGAAGAGGTGGGGCCGGCGGGCTACCCTCCCTGAAGGGGGACGGGGGGTTCATCTGCCACCTATGTCTGGATCACCTGGGTATTTTAAGATTACAGAGCCTGAACATAGTCTAGCCACTGCCCCGATCTTGGGGTCTCTAGGCACACTCCCAGGGCACAGACTTTCTATCTGGCACCCATGTCTGAGGGCTGGAACCAGCTGGTGCAAAGGCGACTTCAAACTCCCTCGTACTTGAACTCACCTGCTCCCAGAACTCCACCCCAAAGATGAGAAGCTTCTGGTTACAGTTTAATTCTCTCCAGGGCACATAGCAATTGTGAAGCAGTTACACACACTCACACACTTTGGACAGAGTAACACATTTGTGCTCTTTTACTTAATGATACAGAGCACAGGAGAGTACAGATTATATAAAACAATAAATACTACATGCATATCACAGCCTCAGTTTCCTCACCATACCAGGGCATGTTTTGGGCTGCGGTCAGAGTCCCTTGGGTTGTCCAGATCCTTCTGCTTCAGTGCATAGCTCGTGGGCAGCAACATGAAGCCTTCTGCCTACGTAAGCTTGCTTCCTTTTCCTTTGACCACTTCCTTCTTCCTGTCTGGCCCCTTGTTCATGGTCACCTTTGTTCTGTTGCTAGTAAGTTTCCACTGCTCCTACCATTTCCCGCTCTCCAGGGGGTTAAGCTAAACTGGTTTTCTAAGAATGCAGCTGCTTTTTAGCATAACCTTTGTGAGGTCTAAGTATCATTGTTAACATAAAGTACTCCCCATTGTCCATGTCTGGCATGAATACATTTCCAGGGGTTGGGTGCTTATAATCAGTTACTTTCTATATTCAGCCCTGTATTTGTACATGTTGGGACTTCAGCCCAAAATGGAGGCAATCAGACAATAGAGAAGGCAAAAAGCTGCACATTCTGAATGGAGAATTTAGTCTGACACAGATACAGAGTTCACAATTCATAACCTGTACAGACAGATTCTCAAATCATCACAACAGCAACTCTGTTCACATGGACCCTGAACAGCCACCAGATGGTAACAACTTTTGGTTACTACCAATAACTTAGAAGTGAAAGGCTCTCTCTCCCTTTACCAGTTACCCTGACCCTGGCACTAGCATCTGCTGCAATTCTGATGCAGGAGCACAGAATGCTGTCCTGGGGAGAAAGACTGCCAATGAGGGTATGTCTACACAGCAAAGAAAAAGCAGCCACTGGCCAGTGCCAGGTGACTCAGGCTCATGGGGCTCCGCCTATGGGACTGTTTCATTACTGGGTAGACTTCTGGGCTCAGACTGGAGCCCGAACTCTGGGACCCTCCCAACCTGCAGGACCTAAAGCCCAGGCTCAAGTCCAAGCCTGGAAGTCTACACAGCAATGAAACAGTCCTGCATCCTAAGCCCTATGAACCCCAGTCGGCCGGCATGGGCCAGCCGTGGGTTTTTCTTTGCTGTGCAGATGTACCCTGAGAAGGCAGTTTCAGCTGGGAACGGGGTTTAGAATCCGCCCAAAGGGGGCAGCTGGAAAAAGCTGTTAGAGAAGAAGGAGGGAAGAAGAAGAATCTAAATGCTGAGCTACCAGATGAAGCAGAGTTGGGGAAGGAGGTGAGGTGATAAAATAAAAGAAGAACAGGAGAATAAAAGTAAGGGACTGGGAAGAGAGATGGAGGAAAGAAGGAAAATTAGAAAAGTTTCAGATCAGGAGAAGCAGAAAAAAATAGAGCTGGGTATGTGACCAGACACTATTAGAGAAGGGAAGTAGAGGGAAATAAAAGCCACAAATGTACCGGAGAGAGAGTATCAATGGAAAAAACTGAAAGGAAATATAACTGGTGAAAAAGGAAATTGATCAAAAAGCTGTGTTAGATGAAAACAGATCCTGAAAACAGTAAATGAGAAACCCACCCACAAAGGACCTAAAGTACATGAACAGAGAGAATGACTGTTTGAACATCTATTGAAGGAATACAGTTCAAAGGTGCCTAATGGACAAGTAAGGGACAAGTAGGTGTAGAAACCCTGCTTGTGGATAAGCTCAGTAAAAAGGGATAGAGCCACGGGAACATTGACACTAAAGAGCACTTCAAGCCAAAGAGAAGCAAAGAACAGGTCAGCAATAGTGAAGCTGGACTTACACAGCTAAGGAGAGGAAAAGTTGCTTCTTCTCTCAAGCGACAGTATATTGTTGAGTATTCTCTTTTGTTCTTGTTAATAACAACACATTTAATATTAGCTGCACAGTGTAGGGAAGAGTAGCATGTACAAGCTCGCAATGGTTAATGTGTTGGTAACTTATAGTTTATCATTATAAGAGGTAAGTACTTGGTAATGTTCTATGTTATTTATGCTCTTGGTACACTATTTGAGTTTTCCCTTATAACGTTCTAAAAATTTAAAATTCTCTTTTGTTTTGGTTTGCATCTGCCTCTCCTCACTGTTAGTATAACCCAGCCTAGCCTAGCTTCGTGTTCCCATTAGCCCTGTCTAGACAATGGGGAAAAAGGGTGTTTTTAAACCATGTTAGCTGACTCATGTTCACTAAAACAGGTTGAATCACACCTTAAATCTTTGTGTAGAAGCAGTTTAACACCTTTAAAGTCATGTTAGCTGATCATGTTTTAATCTAGATAGAACCTATGCTAACATGATTTTATAAAGCACCTTTTTTCATCATCTAGACTGACCCTTTCTCTCTCATTCTTTTTGTTTGAGAATTTCTGAGTATCCCACTTGTTGTAATACTATTGTTCGAGTTTTGATTTACCTGACAGAGGACAGACTACAGTGGCGGATCATGGGCCCCTGCTCAGGGGTCCTGGCCAATTTGGGGGCCCCCACAGGAGCACCAGAACCTGTATATAAGTGAGGGGATCACTGGTGCTGGAACTATGGCCCCACCCCTGCTCCTCCTCTACCCCCCAGGACACCCCCTGGCCAGGCATAAAGCTGGAGCCAGGCTGTGGTAAAAGCCGCCCGGAGAGCCTAGGCCGCTATGGGGAGCCCCAGACCCTCCACCTGAGAGCAGCTCCTAGCCCGTGTCCCTGCCCCCCTGGGACGAGCCACCCGGGGCAGATGGTGCATAAGCGTAGTTTGGGGAGGAGAATTGTGTTTTGTCAGGTGGCCACAGGCCAGCTATGGCAGTGGCAGGGTCCTGGGAGGAGGAGCAGGGCTTGTCTCCATGGTGACTGTGTCAACAACCCTTGCATCATGTCTGCGCCTGGCCATGGCCCTGGCCCCTTTGCCTGGGTAAGGCTCCAAGGCTTGTGCAGATCCGCCACGGCGCAGGTTCTGGGCGGTCATGGGCAGTGGGAGCTGGGGCACCGTCCAGAAGAGCCCGCAGGCCAGGATCAGTGCTGTAGCCCCAGGGAGGGCCCCAGCCTGCACTGTGGGGAGCCTTGCTATAGGCTGGCCTGGGGCATACCCCGCTCTGGTGGCTCATGGTGGCAGAGGGGTGACTGAAGGGCTGGGGCTCCCCTGTTAAGCCAGCCCATCTCCCCCACAATGCCAGCAGCTCAGTTACCACTCCAGGCAGGGGGAGAGAGCCAGTGAGCCCAGGGAATTGGGTTCAGTGCATGCATCTTTGTGTGTGTGTGTGTGTGTGCACACATGCCCCCCCATGCATTCTCCACCATGCTGCCCCCACAAATATAGCAGTGAAATTATGCCTATGGGTCTGGGGCTCCCCAGAGGGGCCGGGGCTCCCTGGGTGGCTATTAGCATGATCCAGCTTCTGGACAGGCCAGGGGGTGGGGCCTCAGTGGGAAGGGGAGGAGCAGAGGGTGGGGCCGCATAGTGAGGAGGGTGTAGGGGACCCAAATGTTCTTTGTTTCCAGGGCCCCAATAAATCTTAATTTGCTTCTGACTACACTAGAACTGATTATATGCATACCAAAGGTGCATTGGGCAAAGAAGGGAAAACAATGTCAAATTCTTATTTTCAAAGATGACGAATGGCTTTGAAATCTAAATGAGCAAATATGTAGTTTTCATTTTACAAGCAGTCTTATTAATTATTGCCTCGCAGTAATGTTCTATAAAATGTTAGATACGAGGACTCACTTTACAATATGACTACCGATAATTTAAATTATGGATCATTTGCAGGTTCTTTTAAAGAAGTTTGGATAATCAGGTGGTCTAGGATAACAGGCATTACAACTATATCTACCATAGAGACACTATCACCAGAGTTACTTGATTTAGACCAAATTTGATGAAGCTCAAGTTGAATAAATCTTGAAAAACACAAAGGTGGAATTCACTCTATCCCCAGCACCAAAGCTGTGTAAAGAGGCTTTATAAAGAGGAATTGTGTAGGGGATGGAATAGTCCATCAACCCATAGATAAGGCATTGGGCATTGCTCTGTCCCCTCCCAGTCCTTATTCCAGAACCTGAGCTTGAATAGGGACTGTGATCCCTGCACATCCTCCTATTGATGACTAATGGATTCACTTAGTTGCACATTTAGTGCCTATGTGTCAGCTCCTCCCAAGGTCTGCCTTTTAAAAACCCTCCTCCATGTTGGGTTTTTCAGGTCAGCTCTGCAACATACAGAGGATGTGCAGTTCTGCACAATGGTGGGGCTGTACAAAGTCTGTTCTGCACAATGGTAGGTGTGTTGCAGTGTGGGCCTTCCACAGCTCTTAGTCTGATAGGAGAATTTCACCCAGAAAGCACAGAGCTTATTGAGAAGACAAGATACTCTCACAAACATAGTTCTTCACTGTCTCCGTATTCGGATTGGATCAGGCTTCTTAGGAGAGTTTTTTGTCATGATGAATAACATGGTTCTAGCTGAAAAATGTGTATTTGCCAAAATTAATCCAATTGCTAAAGTTATTTGTTCTGACCTCCTAGGAAGGTGAGATGGCAAAGACACATGGGAGAGGAGAAGGTCACGAGCATCCCAATGATTTGAGGGACAAATTTGGTTGGAGGAATTTTCTTTTATAGGATTTGTAGAACTTTAATTTAAAGTGTGTAAACTCTGATGGTTCTTTATCAACTTTAAGCAGTAAACATCTTTTTTCTGTGAGAAATGACTTTAGACTCTGTTGGGAATTTGATACGGTAAAAGATTTGATTCATTTTGGGACCCTTGCATCAACTAGCTTTGGGGAAGCGATAGAATCTACTCTCCTAATCCAATCAGCCTTTGGTAAGACAACCTTTAAAATCCCCTTAAAAATCAGAAATTAATGGTAATATAAATATTGCTTTTAGTCTCACTTTCCATGTACTCTGTGTTATTATTTCAGTGTCACATCAGCCCTTAACATACATTTAAAGCTTGTCTGTTGAGAAGAGCTTTTTGACACTGCCCTTTTTGTTATTTCAACATCCACAAATGAAATATAATGTTTATGTGACTCTGGAATTTGCACTTGTTCATATGCTATGTATATACAAACACATTTGGTTTACAAGATGGAATGACCTCAGCCACCTCACGTTTAATCCCTGGTTCCATGTGTCGACACAAATCCTTCAATTTTAAGCATATTTTTCTCTGTAGGTTATTGCATTTTTTGTCATTTAGAAAAATACAAAGGAATAAAATAACAGAATCTTGTTATCCAAACTTCAACGTCAACCATCCCTTAGAGGCCACGTATTGTTCATTATTTATTCCAGTTTTCAAAAGGCACCTATTGGAAGAGCCAATGATGCTATCTGTGGAGAGAACAGACATCATCCTGTCCAATAGTGCAACACAATGGGCCACATTTCACCCACTGGGTATAAGCAGGTATAACTCCATTGAAGACAAATGAACCTTACTTACCTATAACTAGAGTTCTCTGAAATGAGCCTGTGTATATTCACATTTCTGGGATCATGGTGCCTGCACATTAACTGCTGGAGTCTTCTGGAAAGCAGTATCCATTGGGTCCACTTGTCCTCTCCTTCCCAATCTCATCCTACAAGGCTCCTGAGGGGCAATCTTCAAAGCTGACATTGGCCTTATTCAGTGCCACCTTCATCGACTGGGCCTTAGGAGCCTCCCCTGTCAGTAGGGATGTGTGAAGCTGCCCTCGTGTGGCTGGCAGTCCAGACAGAGCCCATGCGGGATGGGCATCTCCTCTTATCTTTTAAAAGAAAAACCTGGCTACCAGACAGGCTAACCAAAATCAAATTTGTCTCAAAATGGCATAGAAAGAGAGAAAAGAGAGGAAACTATGAGAAACACATCGAGGACACTGTGCAATCTGAGTTTGCGGCACCTTCGGTAGCTGGAAAGGAACTGAGGGGTGGACAGGACAGGATGGGGAGAGTGGCCCTAACAGACACTGCATTCCAGAAGATTCTGGATGCTCATGGTGCAGATGCCTTGATCTAGGGCTGGTTCTAGGAGTGGGTGAGCAGTGCCGGACCACCATGCCGCTTGGCTTTTTTCCCCCTCCACTCTGATTTGCAAGCCGTTTTTGCTTCTCTGATGGTTAGCCATCCATTTTTTTCTCCCTCAGCTGACTGTCTGGCTTTTTTTGGGTGGGGGTGGGGGGGCATAAGGAGGGCACAGAAAACATTTGCTGCCCTGGCCAGTAAAATGGCTAGGGTGGCTCCTACTTTGATCTCACAAATGGGAATATTCAGTTGCCACTTGAAGAAGCTTGGTTGCACTTGCCTACACCAGTACTGAATTTGGGTCAATAATGCTTACAGTATACAGAACTTTTATTCTTCAAGGTGCTTTACAAACATTCATTGATACTCACAACACTCTGGAATTGCCAACTCCAAGGGTTCAAAAATCATGTCAGACCCCCCAAAAATCTCGAGAATGCCCCAAAATCATGATTTGTGTGTTTTAAAGATTATGTTCCATTTTGGTCTTTTGATTTTTGTGTGTGTTTGTGTGTTTGATAGTGTTGCCAACATGCCCACATTTATAAAGATGCTTTGGCTCCCATTGCAGGAGCTCTCACCCCCACAGCTGCCCAGCAATTAGTTTTGCCCTCCATCACCCCTCATTCTGTGCCTCCAGCTCTTCCCTCAATTCTGCCCCCACATCTGCCCAGCCACCATCAGTTCTGCCCCCATATTTGTTCTGCCCCACACAACCCAGCCTCACCTCTGCTCTTCCTACAGCCCCTGGAGTTCTTCACTCTCATCTCTCAGGCTTGGGGTGGGGCTGCAGCTGGTTGCCCTCTGCCCCTTCCCAGGCTGGGGCCTGGTTTACACTTGAAAATTAGCTTGGCTTAGCTATGTTGCACAGGGCTGTTAAAAAATTTGCACCCTGTGTGACATAGTTAGGCCAACCTAATCCCTGACATAAACATGGCTGGGTCAATGGAAGAATTCATCCATCAACCTAGCTACCACCCCTCAGAGAGGTGAATTAATTACACATCTATGGAAAAATCCCTTCCATTGATGTAGGAAGTATCTATGCCACAGCGCTACAATGGCACAGCTGCACCACCACAGCTGTGCTGTTGTAGTGTAGACATGGCCTGGGTGTTGTAGAGAGGGATGGGGGGAGGAGCAGAAGAGCTATCCTGCTGCTCATAGACGGGGTGTGAAGGGGAGGGAGCAGGGCCTCCTTGAGCTGTCGGGCTCTTTCTGCTCCGTCCTCCCCTCCTGTGAGGCACCCACTCCTGAGGCAAGGGGGAGAGAGCTCTCCCTGCTTCCTGCACCAGTCCTCTCTGGTCCTCCTCAGTATGGCAAGTTGTGGGAGGCAACCAATCGGAGGGGGTTTTCCCAAGAGAGCTGAAATGCACAGGGGGCTGGAGCTTTCTGCATCATGGCCACTGGCTCAAGCCCCAGACAAACTCACGTGACACGTGAAGAAATTGAGACAGTTGGCAACCCTGACAGCCCCAAAACATATATAAGTTTTACTTTAAGTAAAATAAGTTTTATTTTACAGAGCGGGAGGTTCAGTTACTTGCTTAAGGCCACAGAATGAGTTAGAACTGAGATTAGAAACCAGGAATTCCTGGCTCTCTCTTCAGAGCCCACAGCACTAGACTGTCTTTCTCTAGCAAACTCCTGTGCGTAAGAAATTCAAAATCTGTCTGCCTCTTGTTTCATAGACTGTTATTCAAATACATAGTTAGTTTTTGGGAGATTGAGATGAACTTGTAGAGTACCAATGTGAACTAGGGATAAGGTTGTAGGAGGGACTTGTCACCTAATAAATTGAGGGACTTTGTGTAGGAGGTCACTCTGCAGGCCTCTTGAGGTGGAATCCTGGCCCCACTGAAGTCAATAGCAAAATTCCCATTGACTTCAGTGGGGCGAGGATTTCACCCTTGGGGCCTGGTTTCTCTCTGCTCACACTATGTAGGGTAAGACAGACCCCATCTCCAGAAGGAAGAAAAGAGTCAGGGAAACTCTTCTGTGTGAGAGGAGGGAGTTTGAGTTCCTCACCTCGATGCACTGGACATGCCCAGAGGAGGCTGGGGCTGAACAGGGAGAGAGAAGGGAAAAACTTCAGCCTAGACACGAGGAGACAAAGAAAAAGCAGGAAAGAGCACAAAAGAATACCCTCAATTAAAAGCTGCAGCAAGGAGCCCTTGAAATAGAAAGGGAGTGGCCATATCCACAAGAGCACAGAGAGTGAGAGCATACTGCCTTAAAGGGACCAGAGCAGCAGAAATAAATAAATACACCTCTATCCCGATACAACGCGACCCGATATAACACGAATTCGGATATAACGCGGTAAAGCAGCACTCCGGGGGTGGGGTGGGGGGAGCTGCGCACTCCAGGGAATCAAAGCAAGTTCGATATAACACAGTTTCACCTATAATGCGGTAAGATTTTTTGGCCTCCGAGGACAGCGTTATATCGGGGTAGAGGTGTAATAAAGACTCTGGAAATTAACAGGGACAATAGAGCTAATGGTTTCCATAGTGCCTCCCAAGTACTGTAACTTTACTGATAAATCAGCATGACCAAAATGTATATGGCATTCTGAGCAGATTTGTGTGGCATCTGGACTTTAAAAGAAGAGTGAGGAATACTGATTTAATCTCCTCATACTCATTGTGGGAGACAAGGCAGGCAATATTCTGATGATGGCAGGCCTCACTCTGAATCAAAACAAGTATGAAACAGGAAAGAAAATTTTCTAGGCATATTTCACTGGAAGACCTGAGCTACCCCTGGAGAATAGGAAAAAAACAAAAACAACCCCCACCCCAAACAAAACCAAACCTGCAAAATCCAAGAGAGAGCAAAGGATAATGGATCAAAGGTAGCACAGTATATGGAAATTATATAAGAAGCCAAGAGAGTAAAATTACAATTTAATGCACCCAAGTTATGGCAGAATCCTTGACCCAGGAGAATACAGTTTTCATAAAGACTTTGGGATAGAAGAAGTAAATAGAAAATACTAAGAAAAAATCAAAAAAGGAGATGTCAGTAAAGATGGTCACAGGACTGCCAGGCCCTGATTGTGACTGCTGAGAATGAATCACAGAAAGAGGAAATTCCCACAGCAGACATGACAACAGAGCTGTCAGTGACTTGTCATGGCAAGGCTGAGGTGGGTGAAAAAGAGCCAGAGAAAGATGTCCATGACAGAAATATCCTGCAGATATTTGAGTGTGATACTGGCCAGAATATAATGCCACTTTTTCTGCTGCCACATCCTGTTGAGGAGCTACTCAATAAAGATATTGAGGAACACTCAGTATTCTGGGACCAGCATTGTATTCAACAGCAAACATAACAAATTATCACATCAGTGTAGGAACTTTGATGACAATTACACAAACTGGATGAAGCTTGGAGTGGATGCACATGAAAAACCGATTGGCTGAATACAAATTAGAGTCTCCTCACAGTGCTTATTCAGACCTTACAGAAGTTTAGTTCGTAAGGGAGCTTGCAGACTGTTGTAGATGGCAGGAAGGATAGTTTTCAGTCATCTTCTCTTTGGGAGACAATGTTGTCAAGTTGCTATGGTCTGAGACTGAGAATGGGAACTTCAGAACTCTTTGCTGCTGATTTGCTGTCTGACTGTAGGCAGCCTCAGTTTACTCATCTGTAAAAGCTGAGGATAATTTCTAACTCTCTGGACTGTTGTGAGGCTTAATTATTTAGGCCCGGATGTTTAAAGGTATTTAGGTATTGCTGCATTCAGCATCACAACACCTAATTGATTCAGGCAAGTGCCTAAATCCCTTTTGAAACTGAGATTTAGGCTCCTAGACCAATTGGGCATTGCAATGGCAAGCACAGCAACACCTAAACATCTTTAAAAATCTGGGCCTTAGTATTTATGAAGAACTGCATTCATCAGGGGATCTTGAGCTATATAAACATATATTATCATTTAGGCTATTTCAAGATGAAAAGAAGCACTTAAGTGCTTGACAAACTGAGGTAGCAAATATATACAGGAATTGCTTCATTCACCACTGCAATTAAGCATCTGGGGTGAAATTTAACAACTGTTTAACAGAGCACAGCAATACTGCACAATAGCTTAGGACAGTAAGTAAACTATCAATTGAAACTACAGGTGTAATTTTATGTTGACAGATTAGCCATGTTGGAATCTAGTCAAGACATCCAGTGACTGACTAATTCTTCGTTCTGCCATAAAAATGATTGCTGAGCTGAAAAATGCTTACTCTTGCTGATGGAGCTTGTTACTGGGGCACAGCAACCAGATAGAACTTCAAGTATAAAGAAGAATGTATTGGACACACTGTTAGAACCATCAAAGAGCAGCCAGTGGGCAACACTGACACACACAGCTGAGTGAAATCAAAAGATAATTGGAAAAAATGTAAAAGAAATCATCTGCATATTCCTTTTCTCTCTCGAGCACTGGATATTGTCATAGAATCATAGAATATCAGGGTTGGAAGGGACCTCAGAAGGTCATCTAGTCCAACCCCCTGCTCAAAGCAGGACCAATCCCCAGATAGATTTTTGCCCCAGCTCCCTAACTGGCCCCCTCAAGGAGTGAAGTCACAACCCTGTGTTTAGCAGGCCAATGCTCAAACCACTGAACTATCCCTCCTCTATTTTACTGCTGTACCTGGCCTTGGCCTATATGTTAATATACCCCTGACTCTTATGAAATATGCTATTAACCTTCAGTGACAAGAGGTGGTCAGGATCTCAGTGTTACATCTCATTTAAAATATGGCACCTCCAGCAGTACAGTGCTCCCTAACATAGAGAGAGCTAGTCCAGTGCTGACTGACTCAGAGGGACGAGTGCTGCCTACTGAATCACTAGTATCCCTTCCTGCAGTATTCTTAGTTCCTAGGAGATTTCCCATCTAAGTGCTCACCTGACCCAATTCTTTTTAGCTTTTGATAAGTGACAGGCTCACAGCACAGGCTGATTTGACTGCAGGGCTTATGTACTCTACACATTTTTCACAGGGCCTGTTTTAGATATACACTGCGGCAAAGGGCATTACATTTAATGGAGTAGCCAAAGTGCTACTGTGGGTGCTTTGGGGCTGGAGCACTCACTAGCCACCCGCCGATCAGCTGTTCAGTGGGCCCCATCAATCAACTCCTCCTGCACCCCCCCTGCCTCCTGCCCACTGTCGATCAGCTGTTTGGCAGCAGGCAGGCGGTGGGGGGAGGGGGAGGAGCAGGGGTGGGAAGAGGCAGAATGAGGGTGTGACCTTGGGGGAAAGGGCAGAGTGGGGGTGGGGCCTCAGGGCTGAGCAGAGGTGGAGCACCCTCAGGGAAAGCTGAAAGTTGGCACCTGTGGGAGCAGTATTAGGGTTTTTTCATGGCTGGATGATGGGGCAGCTTGCACTCTGTAGAGGGAAACTTGGAGCATTGGCTCCGGCTCTGTGCTAGCTGTTTGGCTGGCACTCTTCTCTTCACTGCACTCCAGGTTGCAAACGGAGAGCACAGGCTTTTCTAAGCTGGCTAGTGAAAGTATGAACTATTTTTATGTGCCTAGGTGACCAATATCTCAAGAGTTGTACCCAGTTTCAGAGAGATTTTCAAAATTACTGATTGTTCAGAGCTTTCCTCTTTAGGTTTCACACTTTCCTAGCCTAATGGTTGACCACTCCACCTAGCACTGCAAGAGGTGGGTGCTTGTTACTTTCACTCTTTTACCTCCCACGCTGACAGCTTGCACGGGGAACTGAAGCAGCCATTTAAATTCAGTGTACTCTGCACACTAGCTCAGGAACCTGTCGAGTAAGCATTCTGGCCCAGGAACTGCAGTTATTGTGATGTTTGCTTTCTCTCAGATTTTGTAATCCAGATACCATAATTCTGACCTTGTGCATTTCCTGAGGGCTCATGTAACAAACTGTTGAAGCAAAAATAACAGTCATTAATGGGGAAGTAAAACTGCAGTTACTTTAAGGCATTTTAAGAATTCATAGATATTTTAGTACACTAGTCCATAGAAAGAACAGGAGTACTTGTGGCACCTTAGAGACTAACAAATTTATTAGAGCATAAGCTTTCGTGGACTACAGCCCACTTCTTCAGATGCATATAGGGTGGAATAAATATTGAGGAGATATATATACACACATACAGAGAGCATGAACAGGTGGGAGTTGTCTTACCAACTCTGAGAGGCCAATTAAGTAAGAGAAAAAAAAACTTTTGAAGTGATAATCAAGATAGCCCAGTACAGACAGTTTGATAGGAAGTGTGAGAATACTTACAAGGGGAGATAGATTCAATGTTTGTCTAGACACAATCAACTCAGGATTGAATAAGGACTGGGAATGGCTGAGCCATTACAAACATTGAATCTATCTCCTCTTGTAAGTATTCTCACACCTCTTATCAAACTGTCTGTACTGGGCTATCTTGATTATCACTTCAAAAGTTTTTTTTCTCTTACTTAATGCTAGAGTCACCAGAGAGAGTAGGGAAGGACCCTGCAGGTGGGCGAGCATACTGAATTCAGTAAGAAAGGTCAATAGATCTCTTTCCCCTGGTGCACACACTGCCAATGGCATCAGCTCAGGCCCAATGGGCCAGATTTAGAAATGATGTTCATGCAAAGTGGTATAAGATAGACCCTCTTGTACGCAGGTGCAAGAGGGTCTAACTTGTACTTAGACTGACTTTCATCTACTCTACTGTTATGTACGGGAACTTAAATCAGTATACATTACATGCAAGGGAGCCAGAAAAAGGTGCAAGCCAAAACAGAATGGAGGTTCGCAGCTTCTGCTCCTCAGTGTGTAAATCACACCAATTTAATATATTATATATTTTTTGTTGGTAGAGCATGTGTAAGTAGATTTAAGGGAGTATAAGTTACTGTAAAGGGGATGTGAACACCACCATTTTATACATCCACTCTGAATTTAACCCAGTGCTTCTTGAAGTGGCTAACCTGTATGCAGCCCTCCTCACACATCTCTCTCTAATATGGTCAGTGGCTTACAGCCATAATCTTGCCCATAGGTATTATTAGTAACCAAGATAGAAACTGCTTTCTAAAGAATATGATTTTGAACCTGAACGTTTCCCTTTAAATCTCTTTTACTGAATCTTATTGTAAAATCTGGTTTACATTTCTAATGAAAATGCTAATTAGAACGTAGCTTTTCCTAACTTGTCTGAGACATACTTTTAATGTGAAGCAGAGAAGTTTGCCTTTCTACTGCGAGACCAGAGTAGTGTTCATCCATTTATGCAGTGCTTCTTGGGAAACAGACCTTTATTTTGCAAACAAATTCATTATAAATGAAAAATCCATGTTTAAAGACAGGCCATTTTCTAGACCGTAGCTTCCTTCTACTCTGAGGAATGGCAACATTGTTGCAAAAAGGTTCAGTCAGGGCAGGAAAGAGTAACAGATTTCTGAACAAAGAAAAAGGTACTGGCAGAGTCTATTTTTTCCCTCCACAAAAAAAAAAAAAAGACTTTTCCAGGGAAATTCTGAAAAGAATACTTTCACTTCCGTGAGCCATCCCTGATCTCTGGAAAATTATCAACATTCTGTTTCCATTCAAAGCAACTCCATCTTCCACCTGCCTTGTAACCAGAGAGCACTAAGGCACTTCTTGTTCTGGTGGATTCCTCTTGACTTTTGAATGCAACTTCGGAAGTGAGCCAGCGTGGGTTGGAAGTGGGAGGTAGACGCTTTTAGCAGCTGTTCCTGAGTCAGAGAACAATTTTAATTGTCTTGAGTCAGTTAGTAAAGTTACTTTTTCTGAAGCAATGAAAGAGTAGTATAAAGGGACTTTGCAAAGTCCAGTTTGTGAATTAAGTGGATTTATCTTTAGTTTGTACAGTTAATAAAGTCTGTGAATAAAAATTATTGACCTCAGAAATAGGTTTTTCTGCACAGTAACGGAGTCTTCCAGCAAATCTGGGGAAAGAGGACTCTGTCTTATATAGAGAGCCAAATCTGTACATTGCTCAATATTTCTTAGGAACTCAGAGGACAAGTAAGATACTGGCAAACTAAACTTCTGTAAGCTCTGACTAAGACCAACAGCTCTGTGAGGAGACTCTAATTTGTATCCAGCCAATCAGTGTTTCATGTGCATCCAATCCAGGCGTGAACCTGTTTAGATAACTGGCATCAAAGTTCCTATACTGACGTGATAATTTGTTAAGTTTGCTGGTGAATACAATCCTGGTCCCAGAATACACTCTTCATTACCTGACAATTTAGGGGTAGTTTTGAGGAATCCCCAAGAAGCCTAGACTCAGTCCAAAAGCCTGAGGTGGGGCATATATAGGGCTGATCTAGAGAACATAAGAATGGCATACAGGGTCAGACCAAAGGTCCATCTAGCTCTGTATCCTGTCTTCCAACAGCGGCCAATGCCAGGTGCCCCAGAGGGAATGAATAGAACAGACAATCACCAAGTGATCCATCCCCTGCTGCCTACTCCCAGCCTCTGGCAAACAGAGGCTAGGGACACCATCCCTGCCCATCTTGGCTAATAGTCATTGATGGACCTATCCTCCACGAGGCTAGATGCTTTTAAGATATACTACAAAAACTTGAAAATGTCTTGGACTTACTACCTGCCTGCGTGCCTTTAAAGATACATCTTTAAAAGGTTTCAGGACTTCAATTACCAAAATAGCACAGTTACTTCTCTTTAATAGTTCCTTTTTCACAGGAAACATTTACCATTCCAACATCTGCCATCTGAATAAGGTTAGTGGAAAAAGTAGCCTATTACAGTCCTAGAATATAAACAGTTAAATATGGTAACTAGTCAGGCCTAGCCCTAGCCCAAATGGCACACTAGGCAAGGAGCATCTTCGGTGCCTCCCCCCTCCATTTGTTAAACTTTTAAATACCTTATTTTTTATTGCGTTTTTTGCCCATTTCATGACCTTGATGTATGATTTGCATGCATGATTTATCCCTGTCATATAAGACAATAAATTTGCACGCTAGGATCTGTAAATCTGTATTTATTCATGCCGTATATAAGTAAATAAAAATAAAATAGTTTCCTCTAAGCTTATAGAAACTTTTTAATTTTAAGTGTAAGCAGAGTCAGGATGAGCTCTATCCTGACATCTGGTGATGAATTATGGTGAGTGTGGAAAAGAACTTTAGGGGCTGATCTTGTTTGCATAGGCACACCCACCCCACCTAGCATGAGCCCACGGCAGCCCAAAATGGTCACTTTGGCAGCTGTAGGATCCCCAGTTTCTCTATTATTGGGGCAGGAGGAATAAAGTGTTGTTACCCTGATTACGTGATTCAAGGACAATGAAACTGTTTTATGACAGAGGGTCTCACCATCACCTAAGTAGCACTCACTAGACAAGGGACATGGGTTCCAAAAGCCAGTGAATTGAAAGAGGTTGGGGACAGGTATGTGTATCTGGTGGAATGGGCCCCTTTGAGGGCCTGGAACACCAATTGCACTACCTCCTCTCTCCATTGTTGAATAGCAGAGCTAATTTTGTTTCCATTAGAAGTCTAGCTAGAGGTTGCTGAGCTGAATTCACTTTGGGCCAATGGTGCACTAGCACTGGGGCTCCCCTACTAAAAGCTGAAATTGCTAAGAGCTGAAATCATTAAAAGAGCTAAAATTGCTGTGCTGAGATCAGAGTGCTGTGTTAACTAGTTGGGGAGCCTAAAGATATATTGCTAAGCAGCTGGCAGAGTGGAGCAGTTTGCGGGATGGTTGGAGCCGTCCACGGAACAGTGAGCAGAGCTGAGCAGTTTGCGGGGGCAGCTGGAGCAGTTCATGGGACAGCTGGTGGAGTGGAGTGGCTGGCAGAGCCGAGCAGTTTGTGGGACGGTTGGACCGGCCCACAGAACAGCGAGCGGAGCGGAGCGGCACAGCGCGGTGCGGCTGGTAGAGCGGAGCTATTTGTGGTGAAGGCTGCAGCAGAACTCCACAGAGAGGCGGGATAGTCGGCCTCGGACCATGTAAGGTGCCCCTTAACACCCCGTGTGCCCCCCTCCCCATTTACACCCAGGCTGGGGGAGTAAAACTCTGCAGATAAACTTTTGAAATCTGGGGCGGCACTGACCAGGGACAGAGACTTTTGGGTTGTTGGACTTTGGGGTGATTGGACTTAAGACCCTGAGGGGAAAAGGACACTGCCAAACTTACTTGGAGGTGGGTCTTTTGCTTATGGTTTGTGTTATGAATTCTGTTTGTAGTGTTTCCCCAACATAATGCCACATTGTTTCCTCCTTTATTAAAAGGCTTTTGCTACACTCAGAATCCGTGCTTGTGAGAGGGGAAGTATTGCCTCCTATAGGTGCCCGGGAGGTGGTATGTAATTGTCCCAAGTCACTGGGTGGGGGCTCGAACCGGTTTTGCATTGTGTTATTGAAACAGAACCCCTAGATACTGAACCCGGCCCTTGTTGCTGCCAACTCAGAGGGGCAGAAGGGTTACATAAGAATAACTGAAATGTCTGAAAACACAAGTACATTTTCGCAATTACACAGTAAAACAAGGTTCACAGTATCGCAGCTGGGCTCTCACTTACCTTCAGTTCGTTCTTATATCTCACTGACTGACTGGTGATGTCCTGCCCCTTATATACCCTTGAGGAAATGGCTAACAACATTCTAGGTGGTTCGAGGAAAATGTGGTTCTCAAAAGTCCGGAAGGTCCCATGAGATTCTACAAAGGTCCAGAACATTCTAGGAGGTTAGTGAAAAATGAATCCACATATGGAATACCTGAAACATTTTACTTCAAACATTCTATTTTCCCTTTTGTCACTAACAACAAAAACAGCACCCTGAACCTGGTGCCCCCAAACAGGGCCATCCCTAGCTATTCTGGGGCCCTACACAGCCCCCCCCGCAGGGGAGGGATGTGGGGCCCCAGGGCACTGCGGGGAGTGCGGGGCTGGCTTGGGAGGCAGGGGGGGACCTCCTCCCAGCACTCACCGGCCCTGCTGCAGTCCTCAGGGGCGGGAAGAGGCGGGGCGGAGTGGGGCGGGGATTTTGGGAAAGGGGGGGAGTGGGGCCGGGACTGGGGCAGAGCAGGGGCAGGAAGAGGCGGGGCTGGGGTGAAGCATGGCTGGGGCCATGGGGAAGAGGTGGAGCAGTGGCTGGAGCAGCACTCAGCTGCGCAGGGCACCAGGAAATTTGGTGCCCCAAATTTCCTGGTGCCCTATGCAGCTGCGTACTTTGCGCATGGGTAAGGACTGTCCTGACCCCAAGCCCAGCACCCCAGGCAGTCGCCTGGGTCGCCTTGCCTGTAAATCCGGCCCTATAAGTAGTAATTACTGCTACTATTAATAATTCTAATGCAAAGAAATCATTGTCCATCCAGTCATTAGTAATCATTGCCATATCTGTTATACAGATGAGGCAATTTATTTTCACCGAAAGTGTTTTTTGCACATACTATTCCTGAGCCTGCATCCATTAAAGTCAATGGGAATTTTGCCATTGATTTCAATAGGTGCAGGATTAGGGCTGAGGTTTAAAACAAAATAAGTTATTTTATAATAAAAAAAACTTCCAGATATGAATATCTAAGGTGACCATCTTGATTAGCCAAGAGATGACAGCACATATGTATAGAGTAAGCTTATGAAGGTAATAAAATATAGTGCATAAATGACCAACTGATTAATGCATCTGTTATGTGCATTATGGAGAGCATGGATATGCAAATAGCGGCCACTACAGACCAGAGTGCATCAGGATCCCAGTTCTATTTCTAGCACAACTATTATTTAGGAGGATTCATAAAAGTGATGTATAATGTTTCTGCTAATTAGATTGCAAGGCCCTTGAGGCAAGGTCTATGTCTGTCTTTCTTCCATACAGCACTAAGCATACTGTTGGTGCTCAACAAATCATAATAAAGCATTTCCAGACAGTACTTTATTTTCCAAGTCCAACATTTTCTATAGATCTAGACAATTCCTAGACTCGTAACCAGTATCCTACCATTTTCCCGCCATTCACTGAATGGGCATGTGAGTGTATAACAGGGGAGCAATTTCCCTACTGATAATGTTAATTAATTATTACTATTATTATTATTCGTATTACGGTAGTACCCATGTCCCCATCACACCAGTGACCTCTCCATTATCAAGTTTTTTGAAGGCATCATGGAAAAGCAGAGATTCAAGGAGAGATTTTTAGGGTGGATAATGAGGTAGTTTTACAGATGTTTAAGGGGATTTTCTCCCAAGCATGAGAGGCAGCATGGGAGAAAGCACAAAACTTTGAAAAGGTAACAAGTAGGCAATGGAGGGTGGCATCATGGGCCAATCAGAGATGGGAGCTGACCTCTCAATAGTGAATGAGAGACAATAGGCAGGGTGCCGATAGGCTGTAGAGGGCCATGAAGGTGAAGACAAGTAGGTTATACTTGATGAGATAGAGAAGGGGAAGCCAGTGGATGGCTGAAAAGAGGGTAACATGGTCAAAGTGATGGGCTAGGAAAATGATCTTTGCAGCAGCATTCTGAATGGATATGAGTGGGGCAAGATTGCATGTGCCAAGGCCAGAGAAAAGAATCTCATAGTAATCTTGATTTACAACTCTCTTCCAATGAAATATGTGGCATTGTAACCCAAGAATGTTTTGAATGATAGTCTGTTTTAGGCAGCTGTACAACGGTCTGGTCCTGCTCCCATTCAGTTCAATGGCAAAATTCCCAATGAATTCAAAGGTGCAGGATTGAACCCTACATGAGAATCTCTTTCACTCAGGCTTTTGTGGACAAAGGAAAGGAAAAAACAGCCCCGTTCAGTGTAATATGCTAACTTACTGGAAAAATATTAGGCTTCCGAGAACTTATTAAGAAAGTAATTTAAGGATTGGCTTTTGGACAAGTCTGCTGGTTTTCAGAGCATATATTTCCTGCATTTACATTTTAGAACAATGAGAACTGTGACAAAGTTCCTCCTCTATCTTGGTGGGTCCTGCGCTTATTGGCAGATTTTCTTGCCTCAGAGATTCACCATGTGGGTTGGGGAACAACCCAGAGACCTTCCCCTCTGGAAGAACCCACAGTCCAGGTCAATTGGGAGGTTTGGGGGGAACCCAGGCCCACCCTCTACTCCGGGTTCCAGCCCAGGGCCCTGTGGACTGCAGCTGTCTATAGTGCCTCCTGTAACAACTGCATGACAGCTGCAACTCCCTGGGCTACTTCCCCATGGCCTCCTCCAAACGCCTTCCTTATTCTCACCACAGGACCTTCCTCCTGGTGTCTGATAACGCTTGTGCTCCTCAGTCCTCCAGCAGCACACCCTCTCACTCTCAGCTCCTTGCGCCTCTTCCTTACACTCTCAGCACAAACTGAAGTGAGCTCCTTTTAAAACCCAGGTGCCCTGATTAGCCTGCCTTAATTGATTCTAGCAGTTTCTTCTTAATTGGCTCCAGATGTCCTAATTAGCCTGCCTGCCTTAACTGGTTCTAGCAGGTTCCTGATTACTCTAGTGCAGCCCCTGCTCTGGTCACTCAGGGAACCGAAAACTACTCATCCAGTGACCAGTATATTTGCCCTCTACCGGACTCCTGTACCCCATTGGTCTGGATCTGTCACATATCCCTCCCCCTGCTCAACGCCAAGGGGTTGGGCAGCTTGGGACGCCAGACAGTGCACACGTGACAAACCATCGGCGTTGCCATGACGGCTCCCTGCTCTGTGTTGCACACAGAACTGGAAAGGTTGGAGGGATAAGAACCATCTGGTCACCCTTGTGTTCTTCTCCTTGTTCCGCTGCATCCATTGAAGAGGGGCATGATTGGTCACGAGGACAAATCTGCGCCCGAGCAGGTAGTAGCGCAATGTTTCCATGGCCCATTTTACAGTGAGGCATTCTCTCTCCACCACTGCATATTTTTGTTCCCTTGGAAGGAGTTTCCGACTGAGGTATAGAATTGGGTGTTCCTCCTCCCCGACCATCTATGATAGAACGCCCCCAACCCTACTTCCGATGCAGCCGTCTGCAGGATAAACTCCTTGGTGAAATCAGGGGCTATCAGTACGGGGTTACTGCTGAGGGCAGTCTGTAGGTCTGTGAATGCTTCCTCTGCTGTTGCTGCATTAGACCATCTATCCAGATCAGGTCCACAGGCTTTCACTAGGTCTGTCAGGGGGCTTGCCCTTGTGGCAAAGGGGGGGATAAATCATCGGTAATACCCCACCACACCTAGGAACGCCCAGACTTGTTTCTTGCAACTTGGTTGGGGCCAATTTTGGATGGCCTCTAACTTGCTCACTTGGGTTTTACCAGACCTTTTCCCACAATGTAGCCAAGATATTTGGCCTCTGTAAACCCTACAGTGCACTTGGCAGGGTTTGCTGTAAGGCCAGCTCGCCTGAAGGTATCGAGGACTGCCTCCACCTTCTCCAGGTGGGTTTCCCAGTCTGGGGTAGGAATGAGCACATCGTCCAAGTAGGCAGCAGCATAACTGTTATGCGGGCGTAATAGCTTGTCCATAAGGCGCTGGAAGGTAGCTGGGGCCCCATGTAGTCCAAAAGGGATGACAGTATATTGAAAAAGACCCTCTGGTGTAGAGAACGCAGTCTTTTCCTTTGCGTCTTCTGCAAGGGGAATCTGTCAGTACCCCTTTGTCAAGTCTAGGGTAGTCAAGTACTGGGCATTACTCAGACGGTCCACTAGCTCATCTATGCGAGGTATGGGGTACGCGTCAAACTGGGATACTTTGTTTAGTCGCCGGAAGTCATTGCAAAATCTTGTGGTGTCATCAGGTTTGGGCACCAGCACGATTGGGCTGGACCACTGACTGTGGGATTCTTCGATGATCCCCAACTCCAGCATTTTTTTACTTATGCTTTTATTTCCTCCTTTTTTGCCGCTGGCACCTGATAGGGCCTCATTGTTACTCTGGCCCCAGGGTTCGTGACGATGTGGTGATATGTCTCGGTTGTTCGACCCGGTTTTGTCGAGAACACATCTTGGTTCCGGAAGATCATCTCAGACACCTCATTATTCTGGGCTGGTGTTAAATCGGGAGACACTCTCACCTGTTTGGAAGGCTTGTTTTCCTGGGTTAGGTCTTTTTGGACCGTTGTGCATGCCTCTTGTGCATGCCAGGGTTTCAGAAGGTTAACGTGATAAATCTGTTCTTGTTTTCTGCGTCCGCACTGCAGCACCTTGTAGGTTACTTCCCCCATGGGTTCAACCACCTCACAGGGCCCCTGCCATTGGGCCAGAAGATTGCTTTCTGCCGTGGGTACCAACACCATAACCCGATCCCCTGGTTGGAACTGTCGCACTTTTGCCTGGCGACTGTAATGGGCTCACTGGGCCTCCTGTGCCTTCTCCAAATGTTCCCGTACAATAGGGGTAACCCGGGCTATCCGGTCTCGCATCTGCATTACATGCTCGATTATATTTCTCCCCTCATTGGGTTCCTCTTCCCAGATCTCTTTGGCGATATCTAGTATGCCACGGGGGTGATGCCCGTATAATAACTCAAAGGGGGAAAACCCAGTTGAGGCCTGAGGTACCTCCCAGATAGCGAACATAAGGTAGGGTAGTAGGGTGTCCCAATCCTTCCCGTCTTGACTTACCACCTTCCTTATCATAGCCTTGAGGGTTCGGTTAAACCTTTCTATCAACCCATCAGTCTGTGGATGGTAGACCGAAGTTCTCAGGGTATGTATATGGAGCAGCATACAGAGGTCCTTCATTAGCTTCGACATAAATGGAGTTCCTTGGTCGGTTAATATCTCCTTCGGTAGCCCCATTTGGGTAAAGATCCCCACCAGCTCTTTGGCTATAGTTTTAGAGGCCGTGTTCCACAGGGGGACAGCTTCTGAGTAGTGAGTAGCATAGTCCAAAACAACAAGTATATATTGGTGGCCCCGAGCCGTCTTCTCCAGGGGTCCCACTAGGTCCATGGCTATTCGCTCGAAGGGGACCTCTATGATGGAAAGGGGTACTAAAGGTGCCCTCAGGTGGGGACGGGGACTGTTCAGCTGACACTCCGGGCAGGAGGCACAGTACCTCTGCACTTCTTCATGTACTCCAGGCCAGAAGAACCATTGTAGGACTCGTGCCAGGGTCTTCTCTACCCCCAAATGCCCCCCAAAAAGATGACTAGGAGCAAGACTTAATACAGCGTTCAGGTGTTTTTGAGGTACTAGGATCTGCTGTACCTTCTGCCCCTGTACTGGTGCAACCCGGTATAAGAGATCCTTCTTCATTATGAAGTAGGGTCCTGGTCCCTGGGTTTTCCCTTCCACGGGGACCCCATCTATTTCCGTCACCGCCTTCCTAATGTTGTCATACCTTGGGTCTTCTGCCTGGTCCCGTCCAAAATTTCCTCTCCCAGGGCTAATCTGCCCAAGATCCAGGGGCCCAGTCTCTGTTGCCTCTACTGGTTCAGAAGCATTAGTGTGGGGGTCAGACTCAGGTGCTTCTCCCTCCTGCGTGGCCTCCTTTTCAGCTGCGTGGGTCCGCCTACCTACGAGAGTGACCCTCTGGCTTTGGGTCAGTATTCGGGTTCCCAAGGCCTTAGCTGCCCTTCTTTCCCTTTTTGTCTTTCTACACTGTCTGGGAGTGGAGAACAAATCTGGGGATATTTCAGAGAAGATTGGGGGTTGACAGTCTGCTGTGGATGCCTCACCAATTTTAGGGTCCCCATCTTTCTCCAATCCCCCTACTGGGAGTAAGTTTCCAAACCCTGGAAAGTCCCTCCCTATGAGCACTGGGTATGGGAGTTTAGGGACTACACCTGCTGCTACCTCAGTAGTGTTCCCTTGGATCTCGATTTTTACTGGGATGGTGGGGTAGTAACTAACTGTCCCATGGACACATGTTATCCCCATACGTTTAGCCTGCAGCAGCTGACTACGCTTCACGAGCTTCCCTGAGATAAGCGTGATAGCACTCCCCAAATCAACCAGTGCTGTGGTCCCTACCCCATTTAGTTTCACTGGTCTAGTATACATATGTGGGGTTAGTGAGACCCCCACAAAGTGGATTAGGGAGCATGGATCTGCCCAGTTCCCTAGGTTACACTGCATAGGCTCCTCAGCATTGGGACACTGTGCAGCTATGTGTCCCCACTCCCCGCAGGCATAACATCTGTATGGAGCCCTAGGCGTTCCCCGGTCTCTTGGTTTGGGCAGTCTAACATCACGATACTCTTCTCTCTCAATGCTCTGACTCTTTGTGGCCTCTGATGGGCCTTCAGCCTCTCTCTTTTTCCACCTGGGCCCTCCTGGTGGCCCAGTCACCCGAACTTTAGGGCTTGGTGCTGCTAGTTTAACCCGGAGTGCCTCTTCCTTAACTGGTCGGGTCAGCTCCCTCACTGTCCTTCTCCTCTCTACCAGGGCGACAACCTCGTCATAGGTGGAGGGTTCGTTCTGGCTTACCCAGGCACCAAGGTCTGGTGGTAGTCCCCTCATGTATCGGTTGATGACCAGATACCACTAGTATCTCTTCCGGACTCCGGGACTCTGTTTGCAACCACTTTCGTGCAAGATGGATGAGGTCATACAATTGGGACCGCGGGGTTTTGTCTTCCTGGTACCTCCAACCATGATACTGCTGGGCCCGCACTGCATGTTACCCCAGATCTGGCCAGGATCTCTGCTTTCAGCTGGGGGTAGTCTGCTGCAGCCTCTTTAGGCAGATCATGGTAGGCCTTCTGGGCCTCCCCACACAGGAATGGGGCAAGGATGCCAGACCACTGATCTCAAGGCCAGGCCTCTCATAGGGCTGTCCTCTCAAAGGCCAGAAGGTATGCCTCTACATCATCCTCCTGTGTCATTTTCTGCAGCCAATGGCTGGCCCATATGAGCCGCGTCCCATCATGGCCGCGATTCAGCTGTGTAAGGGACTTTACCTGGTTTACCAGTTCCCACAACATAGCTTGGTCTTGAGCAGCCTGGTCCATCAGCAGGCGATTAGTCTCTTGCTGTAGTCGCACTGCCTCCTGTTGGGTGGCTGCCTGGCACGGGTAGCCTCCTGCTGGGCCGCCGTAGCTTGTATCAGTGGCCGCACTACGTCATCTATTGTGGTGAAAAAAATAAACCCTCTCTTTTTTTTTTTTTTAAATCATTCTCCTTCTTCCGCCGCGCTGTGCGCCCCAAGATCCCACTTCTAACACCAGTGTGACAAAGTTCCTCTATCTTGGTGGGTCCTGCGCTTATTGGCGGATTTTCTTGCCTCAGAGATTCACCATGTGGGTTGGGGAACAGCCCAGAGAACTTCCTCTCTGGAAGAACCCACAGTCCAGGTCAATTGGGAGGTTTGGGGGGAACCCGAGCCCACCCTCTACTCCAGTTCCAGCCCAGGGCCCTGTGGACTGCAGCTGTCTATAGTGCCTTCTGCAATAGCTGCATGACAGCTACAACTCCCTGGGCTACTTCCCCATGGCCTCCTCCAAACACCTTCCTTATTCTCACCACAGGACCTTCCTCCTGGTATCTGATAAGGCTTGTGCTCCTCAGTCCTCCAGCAGCACACCCTCTCACTCTCAGCTCCTTGCACCTCTTGCTCCCAGCTCCTCACACTCTCACCACAAACTGAAGTGAGCTCCTTTTAAAACCCAGGTGCCCTGATTAGCCTGCCTTAATTGATCTAGCAGCTTCTTCTTAATTGGCTCCAGATGTCCTAATTAGCCTGCCTGTCTTAACTGGTTCTAGCAGGTTCCTGATTACTCTAGTGCAGCCCCTGCTCTGGTCACTCAGGGAACAGAAAACTACTCATCCAGTGACCAGTATATTTGCCCTCTACCGGACTCCTGTACCCCATTGGTCTGGATCTGTCACAGAACCTACACTAGTTTGTAATGTGCTATCCTACTGCAGGGTCATGATAAAAAATGTTCATACAGTAGGATATCCTGTCTCCCTTCAAAGGTGTTTTCTTGAAGTAACTATCATGTTTCTGAGGGAACTGTCCTTTTCAAATCTATAAAGAATGCACTCCTACCATTCCTTACAAGCAACTTTTGGTTATGGCTACACTACAAGCTAGGGGTATGATTTCCCTGCTCATGCACACGTACACTAGCTCTCATCAATCTAGCACGAGTATAAATAGTGTAGCTGTGGTAGCACTGGTAGTGTCAGCCGAGGCATGGCTTAGCTGTGCCGAGTACATACCCTCAGGTGTTGTTTGATGGCATCAGGCCCAATGTTCAGTCCTCTTTGTCCTTGCCTATTACACCTATTATTGATTAGATATTGGACCACTAACAAAAGAAATGGTCTACAGATAACTTGACAATGCTAGATGGGAAAAGTGAAGATATTTTTGCAAAACTCACTATCCTTGGAAGTATCTCACCCAATCACACATGCCAAATGTTAGTCATATTTCTTAATGCACTTCTGGAAGGTGCTCAGGTGATGGCAGTATACTAAGAACCTGAATGATAGCAGAGTGTCAGCTCTGCTATAGTTAAGGTTAAGACCAGCTTTCTATTTAAACATCTACTGTAAATGCTGCAAAATCCACATGGTTACACAGATGGCCTTGACATTTTCTGTGCCTCATGGATACACGAGGTTGGGTTAGTAATCCAACTTTGGAGTCATTTAACCATGGGGTTCCTGAGATACAGCCACTCTGAAAAAAAACCCTGCTTTTTCTTAAGGCTGGAAAATTTGGCAATTTTTTGTGAGGAGAACTAGGGATCAAACCATGGCTGTGATCCTGGCCAAAATAGTCTCAGTTGCCAGGTATTTACCTCAGCTGGCGTATGGCACCCACTGCCCCTTTGGAGAAGCAAAATTGAGAACAACATTTTAAAAAGAGTTGAACGCCTTATCTAGTCTAATGCTCAGGAGCCACATGGATTACACTAAGCATGTGCAGAAACACAGCCCAAGAGTGCTGAAGGATAGCTAGGTTGCAGAGGAGCTGTGTAGTTTTGCAAGAATGTTACAGCTCTCACATCTGAGCACCACTCAGGCACTGAGAGTGCAAATCTATCCCAGGGCAAAAACCTGAAATAAAAAACGTTGGGCATTTTGCTACCATCTGCCTCTGCCATAAATGGTTGGTTCTTGTAGGAGTTCTGTTTGTTTTTTTGGGAAATGTAATCTGAGAAGAGCAGAAAATTCAGAAGACTCTGAAACTATCTTTAAACAGAAAAATAATACACATGCAAATGTTTCCTGGGAGAATGAGAATTAAGGAGTGGGGGATTAGTGGGAGAGGAGTTTGGGGGTGTAGTGAGGGGATGGGGCATTATGGACAGGGGTTAAATGGGGATGGGTGGTGGTGAGGAAGAGCAGTTGGAGGACTTAGGTCAGCAGAAGGGATACCGATTAAGGTAGTGAGGGTGTAGAACACTGGGAGGGATGACATGGAGGTGAGTGACAGGGCAAATGAGAGGGATTGAGGTGGGGTGAGGTGGCGTGGGGTGGGGGCACTGTCAGCCCCACACTCTCCTCTCCCATGTATTCATTGGATCTGGGGGGCTTGCCTCTCTAGGGGTGTCTGAGCCTCCTTACCCCTTCTTATGGGATCTGGGAGGTCTTGATGTCACATGGGAGATTTTGGTCCGAGCTCAGAGATCACAGAACTGAATGTAGGTTGCTACCAAAGCACGGAGGGCCAGCCACTAGGAACCCCTTGACACCAAGGCAGGGGTCTTGAATTGACCAAAGTGATCTGCCAGAGGAGCATCTTGGCAGATTCGTAGGATTTGCAGCATGGGTCAACCATGGGATATGTAGATGCGCCCCTTCTGATACAGAATTCCTTCATGAAGGTCAAGGCTGTCTGGGCATTGGCATTGTCTTGCACTTAGGAAGGGATCTTTGGGCAGCTGGGCACGTATGGAGAGTAGCAGGTCATGGACAGTGGATCCAAGATAAAATAAGATGGTCTGTGATGGTGTCTCTTGGTTAGGTTTGCAATACTCCCCCTTTCAGGATATCACATCTGCCTTCCCATTCTTGGGCCCGGGGCAATAGGTCACCAGGAAGTCAAATTGTGTGAAGAAGTGGGAGCAGTGGGCCTGTTGCTGATTTAGGTGCCAAGCCATCTTCAGGAATTCCAGGTTTCTGTGCTCAGTGAGAACTTGGATTGGGAATCTGGTGTCTTCCAGAAGATGCCGCCATTCCTTGAAGGCTGCTTTGATGGCCAGTAGCTCTTTATTGAGGATGTCATAGTTTTGCTTCACTGGTGTGAGCTTGTGTGAGTAAAAAGTACTAGGGTGAAGCTGACCATTGGGAGCAGTCGTTTGGGAGAGGACTGCTCCCACCATGAAGTTCGAGGTATTTGCTTCTACCATAAATGGCTGGCTGGGATCAGGGTGAACCAAAATGGAGGGTGTGATGACTTTCTGCTGTAGACACTCAAAAACCATTTGTACCTCCGGGGACCAAGAAAAATGAGCTCCCTTCTGCAGTAGGACTGTGAGTGGAGCAACCATCCCTGAGAAACCCTTGATAAACCATTTATAGAAACTGGCAACTCTGAAAAATGTAGGACCCCCTGAGGACCTTGGTGCTGACTAGCCAACGATGGCTAGCACTCTGTGTGGATCCATTACCAGCTCTTCAGGGAAGATGATGTAACTGAGAAACTCTGCTGGACAAACTGGCATTTCTCTGGCATACAGGTAGTGTTGGTGAAGCCTAATACCTTCTGTATGGGCTAGTCATGCTTCGCTTGGTTGTGGTAAAAAATAAGAATGTCATTAAGATAAATAACAAACCGATCCTGCATGTCTCAGGAAATGTCATTGATAAAGGGTTGGAATGTCATGGAAGCATTACATAGACTGAATGGCATGACCAGGTATTCAATGTGTCCATACCAGCTGCAGAAGGTGGTTTTCGATTCATCTCCTTCTCGCACCTACACCAGATTATAGGCCACACTGAGGTCTAACTTTGTAAAAATACAGGCAGAATGTAATCGGTCTAAGAGTTTCTGAACCTGGAGAAGTGGGTAATTGTTTCAAACCATCACCTTATTGAGGGCCAGCAGTCAACGCAGGGCCTCAGAGAACCATCCTTGTTTTTAACAAAGAAGATCAGAGCCCGCACTGGAGAGGTGGATGGCCAGTAAACCCTTTCTGCAGAATCTCCTGCAGTTAAATATGAAGGGCCTGGAGCTCTAATTCAGAAAGGGTGTATATATAGCCAAAGGAAATTTTAGTGCCTGGCTGAATGTCAATTGGACAATTATATTTGTGCTTTGGGGGCAGCGTGTCTGCATTTCCCTTGTCATATACATCAACAAGGTCAGAGTATTTGAGAAGTATTTTGCCAGGTATTTCAATGGCGGCAGGTAGGATGGTTGGTGGTGCACCCAACTCCCGTTGGCTCATTCCCTTGCAGCAGGGATTTCCCCCATGAGGGCATGTGCTGAAGAGGATACTGGTTCTATTTTTGGCCTTGGGAAGGCAGAATTGTTGGCAATAGGGGAGAAAAAGCATGCTGCCCCTTTTTGCCAATGTATACAGGAGTTAGGGGGAGCAGACAGGGCATTCCCAGGATGACTGCAGACTTGGGGGCCTGAATCAGCCTGATCTGAAGAGTCTCCTAGTACCTCTGGAGGGTAGTGACCCCTAAGGGAGTGGTCTGGTGGGTGACTGGGCCCAAGGCCAGGAGCTGGTCTGGTTTCATCAGGTCCAGGCAATTCTTATGCATGGCAGCAGTTCTGTGGGCCTTAGCCACATCCTGGTCCATAAAATTAGCTGAGGTCCCCAAGTGCAACAGAGTCTCCAGGTGAACTGCTGGGCTGATTGGGAGTTGGAGCTGCAATGGATTCTAGGGCATTGACAGGACTTGAGGGGCTGCCACATTCATGGCAATGCTCAGCAAAACGGTCATCAATTCTGATAGATAGGTCCATCAGGTTGTCAAGACGGGACGGTGGCTCGACCTGCCCCAATTCATCCTTTATATCTTTGCTCAGCCCAGTCCAAAACTGATGACACTGTACGGCCTTATTCCACTCAGTGTCTGCGGAGAGGTGACAGAATACGGCTATATATTGGGCAGCCGATTGATGCCCTGTAGCATTTGCAGCTGGGCTTCAGCAGTTCAGGTGCAGTGAAGGTCACTAAAGATAGGGTTACCATATTTCCACAATCAAAAAAGAGGACACTGGGGGGGAGGAGGGGGAGGGAGCCCCGCTCTAGCCCCGCCCCCGCCCCATCCACTCCCTTCCACTTCCCACTCCCTGACTGCCCCCCTCATAACCCCCAACCCCTCCCTGCTCCTTGTCCCCTGACTGCCCCCTCCTGGGACCCCTGCCACTAACTGCCCCCTAGGACCTCACCCCCCATCTAAGCCTCCCTGCTTCTTCTCCCCTGACTGCCCCCTCCTGAGAACCCCTTACCCTAACTGCCCCCCTAGGACCCTACCTGTCCCCTGACTGCCGCAACCCTTATCCACACGCCCACCCCATATTCACACCCCCATCCCCAGACAGACCCCTGGAACTCCCACACTCTATCCAACCGCTCCCTGCCCCCTGACAGGACCCCCAGAACCCCTGACCCATCCAATCCCCCCTACTCTCGGTCCCTTGACTGCCCCCTCCAGAACCTCCCTGCCCCTTCTCCAGCCCCCTGCCCCCTTCCCTGCCACTCAGAACAGCATGTCAGGCTCCGTGTGGAGCCCTACACGTGGCTGCGCTCCCCAGCGCAACACACAACCCGGTCCCTATCCCCACACAGTGCTGCCGGAGCGGGGCGCTGGGCAGCAGGGGAGGGGGAGCAAGGGAGGAGGAGAAGGGGGGGAGGAGGAGGAGCTGCTGAGGTCCGATGCGAACGGCCCGGCTGGCTGGCAATCTGAGAATGCAGGGAGGGCGGGGAGGGGAGTAGCTCTACATTGGCTGGGCTGGACTCTGGCAGCTGATCTGAAGCTGCGGGGGAAGGGATCTGGCTGCCGGAGCCCCATGCGAATGGCTGAATTTCCTGCAGCCCTGCTGCGCTCTGCATGGGGGGGAAATCCCGAACATTTGTAGCTATTTACAAATTCCTCCCGGATGTTATTTTTAACCCAAAAAGCCGGACATGTCTGGGAAAATCCGGACGAATGGTAACCCTACTAAAGATAACTGACATGGCCTGAATGAACTGCTCCAACAGGCCTAAGAGAGAGCTGGATTGTTCCAAGAGTGTGGAGGTCCAGGCCAAGGCCTCCACAGTGAGCAGGCTAATGATGACCCTTAAACAGGCCTGGTCTGTGGGGAACGATTTGGAGGCAAAGCAAGAAAAGGAGTTAGCATTGGTTTAGGAAACCTCAGAACCAACAACAATTGCTATTAAACTTGTCTGGGAGTGAGGCCTTTGGCTGCCAGGGGGCAAAACTCAGGGTTGCTGGCAAAGTTGCCTGGGCTTGTAGGCTCACATTCTACACCTTCAGGGTGGAGACCTGGAACTGAAAGCTCTGCATAGTCCCCACCAACTCTGCCCAAGAAGTGTTGGCCTGAGTGGGGCTCATGCTGGCAAGGTAGGCCCCTAGCCTTTGTACTTGGGCTGCTCAAACTGATTAGAGCCTGGTCCAGGTTAGCAGAAATTCCAGGAAACAAGCCAAGGGTCAGTAGCAGAGAGGCAGAAGCCAAGTACCAGAGCTGGGTGGTAGTGGTGGAGGAAACCAGAGTCATAAGCCAGAGGCAGAACCAGGGGTCAGTACTAGAGAGACAGAACCTGAATGCAAGAACTGGAGAGTCAACCAGAGTTGTAAGCTCAAGCCAAGGGTGAAAGACAGAAATCTGAAGACAGAAGGGAGCAGAGGGTGGAGCGGAGCGGGACTGGAACAAGGTTGGAGTGAGCAGGAGCAAGGACTGGAACAAGAACAAGCACAGCTGCAGGCATGGTGCACATTGAGCAACTGCTGAGCTGCTATGAGAGCCAGGCTTATAAGCAGGACTGATAATCCAGCAGCCAATCAAGGGCTGTGGCCTCTCTGAGAGTTCTAAGGCAGTGCAGCTGGGCTCAGTGGTGCAGTTAGTTGGGGAGCAGGCCAGCAGCTGTTCCTAGCTGGTCTGGTCCCTGACATGCACCCATAATCTCACTCTTCCTTTCCATTGTACTGAACAGCAGCTTCCTACATCTGTCCTACACTCCAATATTTAGACTATTCCATAGAAAGAATACCATATCTGCTAAATTTTACAACCCTTTCATGCTTATGCACACGATGCCATTTACAGTACTGTATTTCCACTTACCCTTCATTAAACCCACAGACTACACTCATCTCATACCTAGCTACTGTCATAAACATACAGCTAAGGGTAGCATAAAATCCTTCTTTACCCTGTAAAGGGTTAAGTCCTCTTTTACCTGTAAAGGGTTAAGAAGCTCAGATAACCTGGGTGGCACCTGACCAAAAGGACCAATAAGGGGAGGTGATACTTTCTAATCTGTGAGGGAAGGTTTTTTGTCTGTGTCTCCCGGAGTCAACAAGGAAACAGAGCAGGGAAAATACATCTCCCTAAGCCATATCTGAACTAAGCATCTAGTCTTGCAGAAATAGTAAATAATAGCAAAGAAATGCATTAGATTACCTTTTGTTTTAGCTTGTGAATTTTCCCTGTGCTAAGAGGGAGGTTCATCCCTGTTTTTGTAACTTTAAAGTTTTGCCTAGAGGGGAAATCCTCTGTGTTTTTGAGTCTTTTGTTATTCTGTAAAGTACTTACCATCCTGATTTTACAGAGGTGATTCTTTTGCCTTTTCTTTAATTAAAATTCTTTTAAGAACCTGCTTGATTTTTCATTGTTCTTAAGATCCAAGGGTTTGGGTCTGTGTTCACCTGTACCAATTGGTGAGGATATTATTCTCAAGCCTTCCCCAGGAAAGGGGGGTGCAGGGCTTGGGGGAATAGGACTCCAAGTGGTCCTTTCCCCCTGTTTCTTTATCTAAATCACTTGGTGGTGGCAGCATACTGTTCAAGGCAAGGTGGAATTTGTGCCTTGGGAAAGCTTTTAACCTAAGCTGGTAAAAATAAGCATAGGGGGTCTTTCATATGGGTCCCCACACCTGTACCCCAGAGTTCAGGGTGGGGAAGGAACCCTGACAGTCCCCATGGAAGGAAGGCCCCTATGGCCCTCTAGTGACATAGCCTACACAATGCAGCACTGAAATGGATCTTTCAAGATTCACCTGCACCTCTTTTCTATGATCACACACATTTGTCAGGGAGAGGGGCTCACATACCCTCAAAGGGCCAGGGTCCCTCCAGCTAACCTCATATTGCAATAAAAGGTCTGCCAAATTACTCTGACTGAGCCCTCTGCTATTCAATCCAGCTGCACCTTACACCATGCATGTAGATAATTCTCAGAAGCTATTTCTAACTCCAGCAGCCAGAGTTAAGGCTGTGTAGGCATATGCCTCCCTCTGTATTCCCAAAGTTTTAGTTTTACTGAACCTGACATTCTGGGAGGCTACCAGATATCATTTATCAACTTTAACTCTGTGTTAATGAAGATTTTTGTCAGTGAATAGAATAGAATAGTACAGAAAAATGATGAGTGGAGAGTACTGAGGCTAGAAATGCCACCATGAAATCTAATGCTGAGACACCACATAAACATTTTTAAGCACTGGCCAAAGGGAACCTAGAATCTGAATGAAGGACTGAATTTCTCAAAAAACAGACTGGAACAGGAATGTGAACAGTGTTGGGAATCATGGTTAACCAAAATAATAAGGGTTTAATGTCTTTTATGGAGGATTTGATTCCCAAATTACTGAGTGTCTTCAAGAAAACCTGAATTCCAGGGGTTTCCTTCAGCAGACCAGCCCAAATCAAGAAACCGGGCTTGTGAAATTGCTCATGTTGAATCTGATTCTGAACCACGGAAGTCAATGGGAGTTTTGCCATTTACTTCAACAAAAGCATTGGCAGATGTGTGGAATGGAGAAATACTTTCGTAAATCTCACCGGTCAAAATGATACTTCCCCTATCTCCAGACAAGACAGACCTCTATAGTAATATATTCTTCCTCTGGCTTACTGATCCTCTGTGATTAGTGTGTTCTGAAATATTAACAGAAGTCTCCAATATCTATTAATCACTTGTCAAATAAAATTAAAAGTAAAATCAAATCCTGTGTCATAAGTGGATGGGCCATTTCTTGTCCAACTCAGCAAAAATACATTAGGTTTTCACTCAGCTCAGACCTGGCCAAGATTATAGCAGACGGTTTAAGATGCTTTCCATCATTTAATGGAAGCTCCTCCAGCATGGAAGTAAGCTTTTGTTGTTGTTACTTTTGATGACTCAAGGCCTTAATTAGGAAAGAGCAATGTATTTTGTTCTCTGAATAATATGCTTAACTAAAATGTTATATGTACTCAAATGTATTAAAATACTTAACAAAGTATTCCATAATTCCATAATTCAATGTTGTATATATTTCTTGGTAACAGCAACTTTGAAGAGCCTGAAGCTGTAACTGAACAATAAATTTAAATCCTGATTTCAGTTCAGTTTATTGTAAATGTGTTTGGGGTGTTTTATCAATCCCCTTGCAGATAGCATGTCATCAGAATCTCTGTCTTTCAAACAAAGTCTTCCTGTTCAATTTCCACAGACAGCTAGTGGTGTTTCTGCTGTAATGACTACAAAAATCATATGTGACTCTAATTTTGAAATCCTAAAATGCGGAAATTGGATAGAGTGATGATGACCTTTCCTTCAAAGCAGAAAAATATCCTCTCTTTATTTTTCTGACCTTAAAGATTTTTGGTGGGTTTTTATATATATTATTCTTTCTTTTAAAAAATCCTTAATAGCATATTCATGTACAGAAGTGGCCATCTGCATGATTTGCTGGAACTTGATATTTACAGTATCTTTTTTTAATCCTTCAGACATCTTTAGTCACTGGTTGTAGAATCAGATTTACCTATTAAAATGCTCTGTAAAGAGTAAAGATTATTCATAATATTATGTGATGGCTGTTTAGGAGATTAGTTTATTTCACTTCCACCATAGCAAAGTCCCAAACAGTGGATCTGTTCTAGGTGGTGCCTTCACTCAGTATCTGCTCAGTATTTCCAGCTTTGAGAAATGTCTGGTTTTTTGCTTTTAAATTCACTTAGATTTAGACTCAACTGTTTGTCTCTGGTAGTAGAGCAGTATCTCAAGACAAATGCAGAGTCACTAATGCTTTCTTTAGGGAGTGCAGTGTGCTACCTATTCTTCATTAAGTGTTTGGGAGAGCTCTGCTCCAGAAACTATCCTTTGAGGTTGCTCATCTGCTCAGCTATTGAACTGTTCTAAACCTCTTTTTCTGGGGTAATACAGTTGAGAAGGTTGTGGGAAGACAACTCTTACAATATCTGGAGTCCTCAGGTTTTTTTGACCCCATCTATCTGATTTCAGATCTACATGTGGTACAAAACTACATGAGCTGTGTTGGCTGATAGCCAATCTTTCTTCTTACAGTGGAGGGAGATCAGAAGTCAATATTGGTTCTTAAAGGATCTTTCAGATGCCTTTGAAGCTATTGATGATAAGGTTTTTTGGGTGACAGGGGTGTGATCTTTACAAGGGATTGATGGAATTGGCTGAGGTTAGTTTCACTCCATTTTAGTTGAGAGATCCCAGAGAGCAGTGCTGACTGACTGCTCATTTGCCCCCAGAGTTCTTTTGTGCAGAATACCACAAGTTCCATTTTTTTTGCCCCTCCTGTGCAATGTGCATATGAAGTAACAAGACGGGCTTGCGAGGAGGCATGGGCTTCCGTGACAGTCTGCCACATCAGACCATACCATTTTGTCTGACATGGCTAGTGTGGCTGAACTCCTGATACACAACATGGTTGACACTGGGCTTGTATGAGGACTAGCTGGTTGAGGTCCATCCAGATAAGACAATGGGAAGATGCAGGAAGCAAGAGATGGTGGAGATTGCATCAGCTCTGGTTACTGAAAAACTACATATATATTTCTTAAACAAGTTTGCAGTTCGTGGGGCTTGTTGTGTCCTGCACTGGATTTGGATGATTAGGTAGCAGCTGTGACCAAGAGCACTTTTTCCTGTCTGCTCTTGACTGAAGCACATGGCCATTTCTTCTGGATGAGGACCTTTGTTCTTTACACCTGAAGAATGTTTGGAAACTTAAGCTAGTGTAGAATTTGGCTGCCTATTAAGTAGTATTTCATCCAATGAGCATGACACCCGTGCTCCATGATCTGCACTGGCTGTCTATTAGATCCTCAGGGGAGTTTAGGTGTTGATTTTGAACTATATAAAGACCTAAATATTTTGAGATCTGCCTGTTTGAGAAACCGCCTCTTTCCCTCTGTGATTCTGCCACATTTGTCATCAGTGTAGGCACTCTAGCTGTCAGGCCTTTTTTTTTAAATGAAAGGAAATGGTGATAGAGCATTTTCTCACTCCCCACCCCGCTAGGTCTGAAATAGACTGAATTTGCTAACCTGTAAACACCTGCAAGGCTCAGCTGTTTCCTAGCAGACTTGGTGAGGACAGGACAGCTGCAGTTGCATTACTCCAAAGTAGACTAAATACTATGATCTAGAACTTATTTCTGGCCATGATGTGCTCAGCACAGCTAATGATGGGGAGGAGACTCATAAATATGCTAACTGTGGCCCACTTATTCAGGGACCATCCAGCCACAGGGCTAGTCCTTGGTGCAAATTAGAGCAACCCCAGAACTTTTCTTTTTACTCCAGCTGTGCATGTTCCTAAGGGGTTGTTGGGGCAGCAGGGGTCTAGGGGTGTCCTCACCATATCCCCTTTCTCCCTAGTCATGTCCCCTGTGCTGGGGCTTGGAAGAAAGGTGGCAAAGGAGCAGCTCTTCACTATCAAATGATTCCCTACAGAGGGGAATCGTCAAGAGACTAAAGACCACTTTAGAGCTGGTTTGCATTATAATGGCAGCACAAAGCAGTCCAGTGTCAGGGAGGATCTGGTCCTGTGAGATCAGATATTGTCCAGGATGACTACTAGTGTTAGCTGACACCCTGAGCAGGGCATTTAGCTATGACACTCGAAGTACCTTTAGCAGTCCTGAAGAATACCCAGCATCAGTGAGTTGGGGGAAGGGGATCAGGACATAGTGCAGCATGTTAATGGATTCAGTCTCCCAGTTTCAACAGCAAAGCTGATGGAAATCAAAGAGGCTATGTAAAAGGCCATCCAACTACAGGCAGCCAAGAAAGTAATACTAGCAGAGTTCCCAGAAGACAAAGGCCAAGTATTGGTAGGAGCAGAACCATATTTTCAATTTTAAAATGAGCTGAGTGTACAGGATGGAATCATATTTTGAGGACAGAAAGCTGTTGTTCCCACCTCATTACATAAGGGTATATGCAAAAATACATGCCTCACACCTGAGCATTGACACTTATTTTAGACAAGAACAAGTGTGTGCTTACTGGCTGGGAATGAAAACACGACTCTGTTCCGTGATAGATGGGTGTGAAACCTGCAGGTCTTATGATAATTGCCAGCAGAAAGACACTCTGATACCATATGAGCTGCCCACCTGACCATGGGGAAAGGTGGGAGCAGACTTGCTTTCCTTCAAGGAAAAGCAATACTGGATTACTATTCAAATTTTCGGGAGGTCAATGCCCTGCCTGAAACTAGAAGCAAGCCAGTGCTTGGCAAACTGAAGGCCCATTTTGCAAGATACAGCATTCCAGACACTATATTCGCAGACAACAGACCCCAGTTTACCTCAGAAGAATTCAAGGAATTTGCACACAAATCCCAACATACCCACAGCCACAGAGTATGGTAACATGGAATCAGTTGTGAAAACTGCTAAGAGACTGTTTGTTTCTTCTGGGTGAATTGTGAAACCTCTTGTTAGCATTTTTGGGACATAGAAATATCCCATCAGAAGGTTTCAAAACAGTTCAGTGCAGTCACTGATGGGACGAAAAACCAAAACCCTACTGCCAGTGAGGAGAGACCAGTTGCAGCCAGAAGGATGACGATACTGCCAACAGTAGATGGCAAACAATCACAGAAAGAAGGAACTAGAGTATGACATTTCAATCATGGACCTACCAGCCTTGAAGACAGGCACTCCTGTGAGATCCAGCCACTAGAGAGACACCAGAAGAAATGGACAAAAGGACTAGTGAGGGATGCTGTGGCAACCAAGTTATAAGAGGTGACTACAGAAGAGGGGCAAGTGACAGCATTCAGAGAGCACCTGCAGAATTAGTGAGCTATCACAAAACAGAGAGGCAGAGAACCATCTTTAGGCCAACCCAACAGGAAGGGAGGAGACTCCACAGAGAGATAGTTTGCGAGATTTGGTGACAGGGAGACAGAAATAGGTCACTCTTGGTGTGGTTGCCTGTGGAGGAGACCAAACTATCTCAAAGACAACCAGCTGAGTCTGTGGCAAAGATGAGGCTCCAACTCGGCTATGTGCTAGCAACCTCTGGCCTAAGAGACACAGGGTGAGGGGCCTGGGTGTCAATTAAAATGGTATAGAATAGGGAAGACATATTTTTAAAATGTTAGTAAAATAGGGAAGATGTATCATGATCAGTGGAACTGGAGTCATGGGACCAATTTTCCCTGGAGGGACTGTTATTGGTGGCACACCAGTGAACAGGGCCGGCTCTAACTTTTTTGCTGCCCCAAGCAGCAAAAAAAAGCGCCGCGCCGCCGGAACCCCCCCTCCCGCCATGCCCCGCGCCGCCCCTCCCGCCGTGCCCCGCGCCCCCCCCCCTGCCGTGCCCCTCCTCCCGCCGTGCCCCGTGCCCCGCCCCCCGCCGAGCGCCCCCCCCGATGGAATGCCGCACCGCGCTGCCCCCCGCCACCCCAAGATTGGCCGCCCCTTACCAGGTGCCACCCCAAGCATGTGCTTGGCTGCCTGGTGCCTGGAGCCAGCCCTGCCAGTGATACAGGAACTTGGGGAGTTAGGTTGCAAGCAACTCAGCCACATAGAGGAATGCACACGTTTAATAAAGTTCCACTTGTTTAACTTTATCTGCACTCAGCTTCACTCTTTGCCAATGAAACGGCCCTGAAGCCTCAGACTCTTCTGCAGCTTGCAGGAAACTTTTAAGTTTCTGCAGTTTCACTCTGCACCATCTCCCTTTCCTGTTTTCCTCTTTATAGAGTCTAGATGCCTCCGCTTAAGCCTAGCTGGACCTGGGGTGGCAGGTTAGTATAATTTTTGGTGGTGCCCAGAACGGGTCTAAGTCCCGCCACACCTACCTAAGGCTCTGGGCGGGAGCTTGGGTACGGGAGTGGTGCGGGATCTGGGAGGGCGTTTGGGTGCAGGAGGGGTGAGGGGTCAGGCTCTGAGAGGGAGTTTGGGTGCAGGGTGTGGGCTATGAGCTGGGGCAGGGGATTGGGGTGCAGGAGGGAGTGCGGGGGGTGGGCTCTGGGAGGGAGTTTGGGTGTGGGGTGCAGGCTCTGGGCTGGGGCATGGGGTTGAGGTGTGGGTGAGGGGTGCAGCGCTTACTTCAGGTGGCTCCTGAAAGCAACCTGCACACCCTTCTGGCACCGGCTCCTAGGTGAGGGGGGGGTTGAGGGGCATCTCCATGCACCGCTGCCCGCAGACACCGCCCCCGCAGCTCCCATTGGTTGCAGTTCCTAGCCAATGGGAGCTGTGGAATTGGCACTCGGGGTGGGGGCAGTGCACGGAGACCCCCCACCCCCGGGGACGTAGGGCCCTTCCAGCTGCTTCTGGGAGTGGCGCGGAGCGAGGCCAGGCAGGAAACCACCTTAGCCCCGCTGCACTGCCAGTGGTGGCGGGGGCGGCCGGGGCCTCCCGGGCCATTTTAAATTGCCTGGGGGCTCCAGGCAGGGCCTGGAGATAGGGTGACCAGATCACTGACAGGAAATATCGGGATGCAGGGGGGGAGGGGAGGGATATCGGGACGCGCAGGGTGGGAGGAGCAAAAAAAAAAAAAGTAAAAAAAAAAACTTTTGCAGGTGCCGGCCGCGCTGTGGCCGCTGCCGCCCCCCCCAGGGGCCCGGACACATGTGGCACGTCTCGCCACCCCGTGGGGAAGGAGCCGCTGGAGCGAGAGGTGCGGGGCTCCGGACCCCGGCAGCAGCGGGGGAGAGTGGCTCAGGGCCGCGCAAGTGGGCATGTAAAGTTTATTGGCTGCGGGAGGGGGGACCCCGGCCGGCTCCTCACCCTGCCCTGTAGGGGGTAGTGTCCCCGCCCCGCGCCAGTATGTGTTGCCAGCCGCCGCAGGCCAGGTAAGGAACCGAGTCCCTCCCTCCCCCTGGCTCCTCAGCTGAGTGGCATTCCTCCTCCCTTCCAGGCTTGCAGCTGGAATGCTGGCGCAAGCCTGGAGGGAGGGAGTGGTGGCCAGCTTCCAGTTCCTGCGGCTAGTGAGTACGGGCACCGGGCGGGCAAGGGGGGCTGGCAAGGGGGCTGCTCCCTCAGGAGGGTGACGGGGGGGAGGCACAGCTGAGGAGTCAGGACAAGGGGGAGGGGGCAACTCGGCTCCTTACCTGGCCTGTGGTGGCCGGCACAACATGCTGGTGCGGGGCGGGGAGCGAGCCAGGGTCCCGTCCAAGCCGATAAACTTTACATGGCCACTCGTGCGGCCACGAGCCGCTCTCCCCCGCCGCTGCTGTGGTCCGGAGCCCCCCGTCTACCTCCTGGGGGAGCAGCCCCCTTACCAGCCTCCCTTGCCTGCCCAGTGCCCCTACTCACCAGCTCCAGGAACTGGAAGCCGGCCACTACCCTCTCCCTCCAGGCTTGCCCCGCCATTACAGCAGCAAGCCTGGGAGGGAGGAGGAATGCCACATGCATGGGGAAGAGGTGGGCCAGGGCGGGGATTTGGGGAGGGAGCCAATGGGGGATGGAGGGGGTGGAGTCGGGGGTGGGGGGGCAAGAGCCCTTCCGGGAGGGCAAAATTGCTTGTTTGTCCAGTGTCCCGACCGCACATCGGTCGGGACGCGGGACAAACAAGCAAATATCGGGACAGTCCCGATAAAATCGGGACGTCTGTCACCCTACCTGGAGATGCTCCGGGGAAGGTATGCGGGGGCGGCAGGCGGGGCTGTGGGAGAGACCCGGCCCTGAACATTGGTGGAGCTGGGCCCCCGGGCCCTGAATATTCCTGGAGCACAGGCACCATGGGCCCATATATCTCACTGCCCCTGAGCTGGACAGGAGATAATCAATCACAGGTGCACTGGACCCCCTCTCCTTGTGAAGGGGCCAGTCACCCTGTGAAGACCTGTTGCATTCCCTTTGGGGTCTCCTCTTGAGGGATGCTCAGTTTCCTCATCTGGCGAGGTGTGGGGTATGTACAACCTTTCAAAGGATGGGTTCAAGGGTATTAAGTGAACTGGGAAATCGGGAGGAGGAGTAAATTTTTTATATGATGATTGAAAGCTGGGCTAATTATTGTATTTTTGATTGATTGTGTATGTTTAGCGTAGGTTTATTAACACTCAGAGTTTATGGTAAGTCTAAATAAATGAATATAATAGTATGAATGGTTAGAAGACAGCCTGGATGATCTCCAGCCTTTGTGATGCAAAGGTGCTAAAAACCAGCAGTATTTCCATGTGCTTAGATATTCTGCATTAAACGGTCATTGTTCTCAATAGAAAAAGTGGCAGTTTAAAAGAGAAAAGTAGTTTCTAGTTAAAGAGCAGACATTAAAACCACTCAGGAGCTTTTGTAGGTTCTTCAGTTGTGTCACTCAACATAAATACGTACTTTTACTAGATTTCACTTTCATTACTGAGTTGCAGTAGCAATCCCAGAGCTAAGGTTGTTGCACAGTTTCTATCATTAACCCCTTTTGAATCCCTCCTTGAGTAATCAATTGCACCTGAGCAACGTGGGTGTAAAACACTACCAGTGCAGAATGACATCATTGCTACGTATTTTACACAGGAGCAAATGACTACACAGGGAGAAAGGCAGTGAAGAATCAGGCCTCAAAGACTGAATGGGCCATAGATATTCTTATTACCGTAGATTTTAAGAATAAAATACTAATCTACCCTGAAAGACCTTGAGATGGTCTCTACAGAATAGGATTGTGGTACTTTGGTGGGATGATATGGGGAAAGTATTTATTCTGTAGATAGACTGCCACTCTGGCACCTTTCATGTATTTAGTAAAACTAAGAAGAATTATAAGATGTAACTCATGGTACAATACTTAGTAGGGAATAGTTAAAGCACAAAGGGCCAGATTACAAACTAATGTAAATTGGTATTTATATCAATGGAGCTACACTGATCTACACTGTCTGAGGATCTGGCCCTAAAGGCCTATGAATCATTTGATAAAGTCTATTTTTGAAACCAAGCATCAGTGTGTACTCTATTCTCTACGTCCAGTTATTTGTAAAAGGCATTTTTCTTCAAATCTGTATTTTAAGGAGTAAAAAAGGTACCGCATTCCATTCTTAATAAGAAAATCTTACACTAAGCCCTTAAAATGTTTCCATACATTCTATGATTTTTGGATGCATATTTACTGATAGGTTAATACCTGGATTACTGTTGAGATATCCTCTGATGGAAAGTGGAATGTTTTTATTAAAGTGTTCATGTCTTGGTTTCAGCAGAATGAAAGCTCAGTTATGTTCTTGGCATGTTTTTGATCATGAGATCATCTTTGTGACACAATGGAAGGTCTGAGAATTTTTTATTTGGGAAAAAAAAGGAGAAAAATGCATGCTAAAATTATAACCAACTAACTAGATATAAGAGAGAAATCATAAAAACCAGCAAGAATACCTTACATAAAATGGAAGCAGGATTTCCTGAGCAGTTTCACTGGGAGGTGGGAGTGAACAAAAGTCTGGTTGCATAAAACTGTATTGCTCTTTCTTAGGTTATTATTCCTTTGTCTGCTGCAATATTTGGTCCTGCATTATAGCTAATACAGGCTGAGGGCTATGGAGACGACAGAGTTTAAATTCTCCAAAGTAAAAAGAGAAAAATGTTATTTAGTTACACTGAACCATCTAACTGTATCATCTTACTTGGGGAGTCTATCTCAATGTATCCACCTTTTAAGAAAATTTATTGTTCTGTTTTTTAAAAATAATTCTGCACTTGTCATAGCTGATAAAACACTGTATTCTTTAATGTGAAGTGCATGATTGTGAGTGCCTGTAATTTGCCATTGTACCTGAAGATGTTCTTGAAAATGAGATGTTTCATCTCAAGGGTCATACTCCACTGACATTTTTAAATAAATAAATTTAGCGGTTCTGTAGTATTGTTGTCAAGGTTTAAGAGGAATTTGCATAAAATGCTTTGCTTCTGTGGGAATTGTCAAATCTTAATCTTCCTGTAAGCTACAAAACTATTATTAACATATCTCTAGGTAATGTTGTTTAGTGTTAATACTCAGTGGAATATACTTTTCATTAAAATATGAAAGAGGTCCAAGTATGTTTTACCCTCAGGCATAATATTAGCTGCGCCATATCTTGGAATGACTATAATATAAGAAATAATCTAGTCTTACTTTAAATGACTTTTGTGTCACTGTATACATTCTGGCTTCTTTTCTCAGAGGAATGATGATTCAGGTTTGGAGAAAGAAAATTGGCAAAGAAAAGCCAATAAAAACATGCATAAAAAGCCAGAAGTTTCAAAGTAATGAGGTCTTACCAATCACATTCAATGCAATTCTCTTTCTTTCCAAAATATATCTGATCCTAAACTCACCCTCTAATATGTCTTGTTTAGCAGATGTTTATCAGTCCCATAACATGAATTAGCTATAAGGATTTAAATGTGGAACTGAATTTGGCCCTCAGATGTGGCCATGTAGTTCCTATTGTGCATAAACCAGGCACAGTGTTAAAGTCACTTAAGTGTAAACATACATAGCTCAGTCATGAGCACCTGCAACTCCCACTGAAGCATGATCAAACGGCAAGGCTCAAGAGGCTATTTGAGCCAAATGGGTTTCCTTTAGAAAATGGAAATCCAATCTTAGTAAAGTCAATGAAAAGGAGCATCAACTACAGTAGGTACAATATAAGGCCTTGTGTACACTACAGGGGAAATTCAATCTAAGCTACGCAATTTGAGTTACGTGAATGGATATAGAATAATTTGGGTTGAAAAGAATGTCTGGTTTTTGTTCTGTGTTTGTATAGCATCTGGTCTTGACTAAGAGTTCTAGATGCCACAGTAATACAAATAAATAAAAACAAAGTGGGTCATCTAATATATACCACTGCTTCATGCACAATCCTCTCTACCATATAGGTGTCTAGTCTATCTTTGATCTCCAATTATGCCGATTCCACAATCTCCCTTGGCAGCTTGCTCCATAGACTAATTGTTCTAACAGGTTTAACATTTAACCCATATTACCTTGCTACAACTTAAGCTGATTTCGTCTTGTTCTCTCCTCATTGGCTAACGAGTACAATTGATCCCACACTTCTTTTGCTCTTTTCAGGAATAATAGAAGGTTGTACTGTTTTCCAATTTGCAAAATAATGGACTAACTAGATATTAAATCAAGATTTAATTAAAAGATTATTAATTAAATTAAATCATTTAATTTAAGTAAACGATTACTATTAATGCTCTGTGAAGGTTGGGAAATCAAACACCAATGAATCAGGAAATCCTAAAGGGAAGGTGCCAAATTCTGCTCTCAATCACTGAACTGTAAATCTGGAGTAACTCCATTGGCTTCAACGAATGGGTGGATTTATAGTGAAGGCATGGCAACTGGTAGATCTGGATTATATCCCTGGCTGTGGTACAGAGTAACAAAGCCTTATGTCAGGAAGTTATTCATTCAACAAGCCTTTGCTTAGTCATCATTAGCTGTGACATGTTTGTTAGTTTAATTCTCTAAGTCAATGCAGGGCACTCTGAAACCGATTTAAGCAAGTCCACAAAAGGATGTTGCATCAATATAACTAAATCAACTTAGAAAAATGAGGTCATTAAATTGGTGCAATTTCTGTGTGTAGATTGGGTCTTGATGAAAATGAGAATGAGGCTCAATGGCTCAGATCTCATGGAAAGGACTCTTTGCGTTCCCCACATACAGTTTCTTCCAGTGTCTTCCTTTGGGATAGCAGGTTTGCTCCCTCTCCCCCAAGGTAAGAAGCAAGGGCATCAGCCCCCAGAACATGCTCAGTCTCGAAGATCTTGGGGAATCCAGCCAAGGCCAAGACCAAGGCTATCCATAACGAGGGGCTGTGTTCTATGGTGCCTCTTAGGCGCACTGGTTGTCCCTAGGTTCCTTGCCAGAATGGTTCTGGTGGAACCTTGTTGATATGATTCCCCCCTGCTGTTTGCTGCCCCATACAAGAGTGGGGGAGGGATCTGCAGCATAGAGGGGATGTTTGTTAGATATTAGGCCTCAGGATGTTCATTTCCTCAAAAGGATTAAGTGTGATGATATGCAGATAACTTTTTTTAAACAATAATTAAAAATCCCATTGAATTAGGATTTTAATAAATTTGGGCACGTGGACAGCTAACAAGTCTGCATCAATCCAACTTCAGACACAACTGAGATCAGAATCTGGACTCCCATCGTCAGTGTACATCAGCTTCCATTGCTAATCTATTTCCACACTAATCCTGTGACGCCAGAAAGAGAATACTCCCATGTCTTAAATCAATCAGATTAAATGTAAAGTAGAGAGATTGAAATTTGTTTTTATCCCTAGAAAAAATGCAATCAGTTAACATGTCTACAGACCTCTTGATATCATTTTCTGTTGCTGCTATTCTTTATAGCAAGACGCAAACTAGCTCACACTGCCATCCCTAGATTTAATATCAATAGCTACTGGAAAGCAGAGATAGACCCAAGTATGACCTGGGATCTGAACATGCCTGAAATTTGGACCTGGCTATGAACTTTCCGGCCATAGTAGGTGGAGTGGCATGCTGCAATGTGGAAAAATATAAGACAAAGTCCCAAAATGAGGGACAAAAAAAGAATTATTCATGCAGGAATCATAAAACGCTGAGGGATTCCTTCCTCTTCAGTAAAGAGTTCCTTCTACAATATCAGCACAGTGAGTCTTATTTTTTATGTAAATACTCAGCAATAAATATGAGGGCACATCAGATTTGCCTGGAAGGTAGAAACTTTGTGTCTAAAATGAGTGTCATCCCCTGGAATAAGAAGAACAGGAGTACTTGTGGCACCTTAGAGACTAACAAATTTATTAGAGCATAAGCTTTCGTGGACTACAGCCCACTTCTTCTGAGAAGTAGATTTTGCAGCTCAGGCCCGTCTTTGCAATGGAGGGAGACAGTGTTGATTAGGGCGGATGAATGGATCTCTGTGAACAGATTTCTTAGCAAGCTTCAGTCTTGCAGGAGCTAAGAGTGATGTGCTGAGCAAAGCAGGATTATGATGTGCTGTCAATTTGGGGGGGGTACTTTAATTGAACTATGGTTGTAAATAAGCCAATAATGCTTGAAATCAGTGGTTTTCAAGCTTTTTTCATTTGTGGACCCCTAAAAAATTTCAAATGGAGATGCAGAGCCCTTTGGAAATATTAGACAGTCTGAGGATTCCAGGGGTCCACAGACCACAAGTTGAAAAGCCACTGCTTTAAACTATAGTGCCATTGCTAATTGCCATCTTTGTACTAACGAAACAGGTACTAGATGCATCTACAGACTTTAATAGCCTCTTATAGGTCTTGTTACGCAGCATTGACTCTCGGCAATATGCAGGACATAGTGGATAGATTTGCAAAACTGGGGTTCTCAAACTGCATTGGAGTGATAGACAGCACACATATCCTTATTTTGGCACTAGACCACCTTGCCACAGCCTACATCAACAGAAAAGGCTACTTTTCTATTGTTACACAAGCATTGGTGGATTACCACAGACACTTCACTGACATCACAGTGGGCTGGTCAGGGAAGGTGCATGACGCTTGTATCTAAGAACACAGGGTTTTTCAGAAAGCTACAGCAGGGACTCTCTTTTCCAACTGGCAGACTATCATTAGAAATGTTGAAATGCCAAAAGCGAGCCTGGAGGACCCAGCCTGCTCTTTGCTTCCCTGGTTCATGAAGCCATACACTGGCCACCTCAACAGCACCAAGGAGAGATTCAGCGACCAGCTCAACCGGTGCAGATAGACAGTGGAATGTGCTTTTGGTAGATTGAAGGGATACTGGTGGTTTTTTACTCACAGGATTGGACTTCAATGAGAAAGATATCCCAATGCTTATAGCTGTCTGCTGTGTCCTGCATAATATCTGTGGAGCAAAGGGAGGAAAGTTTCCTCTGGGTACCCCTGGTTGAAAACCTCTGATCTAGTCCAGTCCCCTGCACTCGTGGCAGGGCTAAAATATTATCTAGACCATCCCTGACAGGTGTTTGTCTAACCTGCTCTTAAAAATCTCCAATGATGGAGTTTCCACAACCTCCTTGGGCAATTTATTCCAGTGCTTAACCATCCCGACAAGAAGTTTTTCATGAAACAGAATTATTGTTTTCCAGCCAGCCCTAACCATTACCCTCTTCCATCTCCTATAGTTGTCTTTGCTTGTTGCATCTTGTTTTAAATTAGATAATGTCTTATAATATTTTTAGGACATGGACCATGTCTTTTTAAGTGCTTATACAGTGCTCACCACAATGGAACCCTGCTTCTGAGTGGAGTTCTTTGGGTGCTATTGTAACATCCTGGCAAATTATATGTTACCGCCCTCTCTTATTGCTAGTCCACTAATGGATAACAGCCAACTATTGCTACCGGCTAACAGAGTTACTCAGAGAAAACTTTCCTCCCTTTGCTCTACAGATATTATGCAGGACACATATGCAGTAGCCTTTTCTGTTGATGTAGGCTGTGGCAAGGTGGTCTAGTGCCAAAATAAGGATATGTGTGCTGTCTATCACTCCAATGCAGTTTGAGAACCCCAGTGTTGCAAATCTATCCACTATGTCCTGCATATTGCCAAGAGTCAATGCTGCATAACAGGACACACTTAACGGCTCTGCACACATGCATGACAACTGCCTCTACAGGAGATTCTCCAGCCCCAAATTGATATCTGACTGAGCAGTAGCAATCTGGCATTGCAGGTTTCCACAGTGTGATCACCTCCCGCTTCTCCACTGTTAGTGCAGCTCTCATTTTGGTGTCCCTGCATTGCAGGGCTGGAGGTGAGCTCAGTGCAAAGATCCAGGACTGTGGTCTTGTGCATCCAAAAGTTCTGCAGCCACTGCCTGTCATTCCAAGTCTGCGTTACAATGTGATCCCACCAGTCAGTGTTTTTCTCAGGCCCAGAAGTAGCACTACACCATGAACACCACCAACAACCTTGAACAGGTTCTCGCTATGTCCCACAGCAATCTGTACTCGAAGAAATCATCACTGTAGGATGTAATATGTAGAATATATATTTTAGGTGTTGACATGTGAAAAGATGCCTGCTTGTCTGGTAAGGAAAGAGAACTGCCAGGTAAAAAGCTGAGCCAGCAATCTGATCAGGTAAAATGCTGAGCCAGCAATCCAATCAAGTAAACAACTGATTTTAGCAAACTAATCTTAGTGCTAGGCAGAAAAAGTGTTTATACAATATATAATGAATAACTTTGTAACCGTGTATTTGAGCACCTGAATGTGGGTGTGCACTTGCATTTAACCCTATGCTGTGCCCTGTTTCAGTGGACTGACCACTCATTGAAACAGCACATAAACAACATACTTCTTCAGCTCAAGAGTCTGTCTGTGAACCTGTGCATTCTGGGTAGCAGGAAAGAACTGGTCAACAGTCATGTTCCCCACTGATTTGATTCTTCTGGTGGCTCTGCAAATGCTGCTGGATTGTGCACCTGGGGCTTGCAATATTCATGACAATCCTGCAGAGTTATGCAGGCTCCATGCTTCTGTCAGAGAAGATGGACAGCGTGGAGGGCCATGCTGATTTGTGGGATTTTGAAAAAAGGAGCGAAAGTACAGGATACAGATTCCATTGGGATGGAGACAATTCCACACTGGGGAGTTGACTCCTTGCTCCCAGTCACTCTGCATGCAGGGCCGTCCCTAGCTATTCTGGGGCCCTATGCAGTCCCCCTCGTGGGGTGTGATGGGAAATGATACTGGAAAGATTGCAGTGCCGCTGTGTGAATCACTGGTACGCCTGCACCTAGGATACCATGTTCAGTTCTGTTTCCCTATGTCCAAAAAACATGTAGAAGAAAGTACGGGGATTCAGAGACAGACAACAAAAATGAGGAAGGCTGGGTTATTAAAGAGAGTTGGGTGAATCAGGTTCTCCCTTTTACCCTTATAATGAAGAACCCAGGGGACATTCTAGGAAATTTAAGACAGCAAATCTAAAACTGATACAAGAAAATACTTTTTACACAACACATAACTAACCTGTATAACTCATTCCCACGATATATCCATGTGGCTAAGAGTGTCTATAGCTAGTGTCAGGTTTCAGAGTAGCAGCCGTGTTAGTCTGTATCCGCAAAAAGAACAGGAGTACTTGTGGCACCTTAGAGACTAACAAATTTATTTGAGCATAAGCTTTCGTGGGCTACAGCCCACTTCAGCGGATGCATGTAGTGGAAAATACAGTACTGTAGCCCACGAAAGCTTATGCTCTCATAAATTTGTTAGTCTCTAAGGTGCCACAATTACTCCTGTTCTTATAGCTAGTGAGTACATCCAACAGTTATATTTGAATGGATAAAAAATAGTGGAAGGGATATAAACCCTCATGTTTCAAGGAACAGTCCAACCCCAACTAGTGGGTAGGTTATTCCATAATTCTCCATAGCAGGGTTTTTTGCAGGTTCCTCAGAAGCATCTGGTGCTGGCCATTGTCAGAAACACGATGCTGGACTAGATCTGAGCAACGTGGCAATGCTGCCTGTGTTCCTAAGTCAGGAGAAGTTGCAGATACTCAGCGCCTCTCAGGATTGTTCCTCCTTGGTACTGACATTCCCTTAGTCATTATGTTCTCTAAGTTTAGAAATCCAGGTATTTACAAAATCCAAAGAGCAACCATATCACACAGCCTCTGGCCTGAAAGCCTGAATGTGACTGGCTTTGTGTGAATGTGCAAAGGGAGAGAGAGGGCAAAAGAAACCTCCCTTCCCTAGCCCTCTGCTCACGAGCTAGCCCAATCATTGTCCTTGTGCTCCCTAAAAGCAAAGGCTGCATGACTCTAACATTTGGTGATGGGGTCTAGTAATGCTGTTGACCCCGCACAGCAGATAAGGCAAGGTGCGTCCCTGTGGGCATCTCTCCCTCACCCCCCAAAGGCAGCAATAGCTGACCCAATGCAGGGCGGGTCCAACATGCCCAGTTGCCAAGGTCCTCTGCTAGAATTCTATTTGTGTCTGCCACAAAGCCTCTGGGCTTCTGCTGCTGTATGACCCATCTGCACTTCCTATTTTGCCCCATATGCATGGTACAGCTTAAAGACCATACTATCATTATTATTAATAGTAATAAATTAATAATAATAATAATACCTAGCTCAGACATAGTGCTTTTCCTCAGTAGCTCTCCAAAAGCTTTACAGAGGTCAGTATTTTTATCCCCAGCCCTTAAACATGTACATACAATCTGATTTCCTAAACTAATTCTGAAATGAAATTTAGCATTTGATAGAAGAAAATATCTGCTTTTCTCCCCACTGAAGTTCTTTGATTCTTTTCCTTAGCTATATAGAGTCTTGCTTTTGTCTTTTAAATCTTGTCTGCAGCAAGCGTGAACAGTTCATTTATTATTTAAGTAACTGTTTCTATAACTGGGTTAATAATAGTACTCATAGCTAAGTACTGTACACTCTAGCTGGTATAGTTAAGTTCACACAGAGCTTTTGTTTATCCCAGTTCACCATAATGTATGTGATATAACAGTTTATTGAAATGCCTGCACTAAAGTAACTTGTGCATAGTGTTCAGTGTATTATTATAAGATTTATTAAGACAGTGAATAATATCTGTAGTAAAATGGTCATCTGTAAGTGACATTTTTATTTGCTGGAAACAACTTATTTCTACAAAATGTTGGTTTATTAGAGTGAATTTAAAGATTTGACCGATAATTGTGATATGTGAAGCCAGTGTATAATTAAGCCACTGAGTAAAAGGATTTTCTCAAGCACAGACTAGAAGCTGAGCTACTAAGAGGGTGCTCTGTGTGATGCCCATCTTTAAAAGGGGAGCTAAGGATAATTCTGAGAATCACAGATTGCTGAATTTTATCCCAGTACCAGGAAAATTAACTGAGAAAACCATTAGTGTAGTAAATCACAAGAATTCCTATAATTTGATAGAGACAAATCAGCATGGTGAATTGTGCTTCTCCAACCTCCATGAACTCTTTGAGAGAATTAACAAAATAGTGCAGTAAGGCGAAATGATGGATATAATTTATTTAGACTTTCAAAATGCTTTTGATAAAGTTCTTCCCATGAGGCTATAAGAGAAACCTGGTAACCATGCGGTGAGGTAAAGTCCTGCTATAAACTAAAAACTGGTTGAGAGACAAAAAGCTGAGAGTGGGACTAAATGGCTGAATCTGAATGTTGAAAAAAATTAATTGTGAAGTGCCCTGAGGATCTACATGGGATCAGTTTTGTTCTCTCTCTCTAATGATTTTCTTTAGTGGATGTGGAATTCCTACCTAAAAAGGTCTGTATAAAAGAGAAAGGAGACAAGTGTGGATTTATAGATCAGGAAATTAAGCATTGCTTTTTACTGAGCTTTCTACAATTATTTCATATGCTATTATGGTCTTGAGACTGTGTTTATAGATTCAGTGGCTTAGTTCAATGTACAGTCCTTATTAATACAGTAGGAAGATAGCAAGTGTCAAAATATGTTGATGACAAAAGATTGGTTAGATTAGTAAAAACTGTGAAGGGTTATGTGGAACATCAAAAGACTGTGATAAAAACAGGTGATTGTCCAAACATGATGGCAGATGAGCTTTAACATAGACGGATGAAAGATAGTGCACATTGAAAGAAATAATTTCAACAATTCACATACACTGAATTATACTATAATCTTTTGGGAAAGACCTAAGCATCATTGTGAACAGCTCAATGAAGGTATCTCAGCATCAGTTGTCAAAAATGCACATGGGCTGTTGGGATGTTGGCTGTATATTAGTAAAAGAATAAGAATGTGTGAGTCTGTGTGTGTGACACCCACCCCCAGTGGTGCATCTTTACCTTGAATACTGCACATGTTTTTAGATGCCTCATTTTCAGCAATAGATGTCCAAAATAGAAAAGTCTCAGAGAAGGGCTACAAAAATGGTTAAAAGAGCAGACATGAAGAGAGATTTAAATAATTTCTGTTGGAACGGGGAAGATTAGGAGAGTAGATGATAAATTCTCCTCTCCAAACGGAATAAATGGACCCACGGTGGCCAGATTGGTCATTTGCATCAAATCTTTCTGGCCAAAGCATGAGGAATCAGCATCTTTAGAAGGCTCTGGTGCAGGAGCCGATGAGGACTCCGAACCATCATCAGTGTTGAGCCCCAGCCACTTCCTCTTGGAATTGGTTGGATCAGTTCAGGCAAGATTTTCTCCAGAATCATCTTCCTCCCAACAACATAGCTACTTATGTGGTCTTCCTCCCTGGCCTGTCCAGGCAGTTTATTTATTATTTAGGTTTATAAACTGCACAGGACGCACTCTGGGAGGTGGAACAGTTACTTTCAAGACTCCTATGAAACCCGCCTAAAGTGGCTGTAGGGAGGCGCAGGGATGAAACTGGGTCCAAAGATGCAGTCAGGTGTCAGAACCAGAGCAATAACAGACAGGAATTCCACATTCAAGTTTAGTCAACATCTAATTCAGGTTCAGTTTGGATAGGATTCCACATGTTTTTATGTCTGTGGTGCATCAACATCCTTGATAATTAGGCCTCAAGATTAACTCCCCATTAAAATGAATAGGGGAAGTTCATAACGCTCACTGCTTTTGTTTTTTACTGGCTTCAGACTCAAAAAGACAACCATAGAATCATAGAATCATAGAATATCAGAGTTGGAAGGGACCTCAAGAGGTCATCTAGTCCAACCCCCTGCTCAAAGCAGGACCAATTCCCAGCTAAATCATCCCAGCCAGGGCTTTGTCAAGCCGGGCCTTAAAAACCTCCAAGGAAGGAGACTCTACCACCTCCCTAGGTAACGCATTCCAGTGTTTCACCACCCTCCTAGTGAAATAGTTTTTCCTGATATCCAACCTGGACCTCCCCCACTGCAACTTGAGACCATTGCTCCTTGTTCTGTCATCTGCCACCACTGAGAACAGCCGAGCTCCATCCTCTTTGGAACCCCCCTTCAGGTAGTTGAAGGCTGCTATCAAATCCCCCCTCATTCTTCTCTTCTGGAGACTAAACAATCCCAGTTCTCTCAGCCTCTCCTCATAAGTCATGTGCTCCAGACCCCTAATCATTTTTGTTGCCCTCCGCTGGACTCTTTCCAATTTTTCCACATCCTTCTTGTAGTGTGGGGACCAAAACTGGACACAGTATTCCAGATGAGGCCTCACCAATGTCGAATAAAGGGGAACGATCACGTTCCTCGATCTGCTGGCAATGCCCCTACTTATACAGCCCAAAATGCCGTTAGCCTTCTTGGCAACAAGAGCACACTGTTGACTCATATCCAGCTTCTCGTCCACTGTGACCCCTAGGTCCTTTTCAGCAGAACTGCTACCTAGCCATTCGGTCCCTAGTCTGTAGCAGTGCATGGGATTCTTCCGTCCTAAGTGCAAGACTCTGCACTTGTCCTTGTTGAACCTCATCAGGTTTTTTTCTGCCCAATCCTCTAATTTGTCTAGGTCCCTCTGTATCCGATCCCTACCCTCTAGTGTATCTACCACGCCTCCTAGTTTAGTGTCATCTGCAAACTTGCTGAGAGTGCAGTCCACACCATCCTCCAGATCATTAATAAAGATATTAAACAAAACCGGCCCCAGGACCGACCCTTGGGGCACTCCACTTGAAACCGGCTGCCAACTAGACATGGAGCCATTGATCACTACCCGTTGAGCCCGACGATCTAGCCAGCTTTCTATCCACCTTACAGTCCATTCATCCAGCCCATACTTCTTTAACTTGGTGGCAAGAATACTGTGGGAGACCGTATCAAAAGCTTTGCTAAAGTCAAGAAATAACACATCCACTGCTTTCCCCTCATCCACAGAGCCAGTTATCTCATCATAGAAGGCAATTAGGTTAGTCAGGCACGACTTCCCCTTCGTGAATCCATGCTGACTGTTCCTGATCACTTTCCTCTCCTCTAAATGTTTCATAATTGATTCCTTGAGGACCTGCTCCATGATTTTTCCAGGGACTGAGGTGAGGCTGACTGGCCTGTAGTTCCCCGGATCCTCCTTCTTCCCTTTTTTAAAGATGGGCACTACATTAGCCTTTTTCCAGTCATCTGGGACCTCCCCCGATCGCCATGAGTTTTCAAAAATAATGGCTAATGGCTCTGAAATCTCACCCGCCAACTCTTTTAGCACCCTCGGATGCAGCGCATCCGGCCCCATGGACTTGTGCACGTCCAGTTTTTCTAAATAGTCCCGAACCACTTCTTTCTCCACAGAGGGTTGGTCACCTTCTCCCCATGCTGTACTGCCCAGTGCAGCAATCTGGGAGCTGACCTTGTGCGTGAAGACAGAGGCAAAAAAATCATTGAGTACATTAGCTTTTTCCACATCCTCTGTCACTAGGTTGCCTCCCTCATTCAGTAAGGGGCCCACACTTTCCTTGATTTTCTTCTTGTTGCTAACATACCTGAAGAAACCCTTCTTGTTACTCTTAACATCTCTTGCTAACTGCAACTCCAAGTGTGATTTGGCCTTCCTGATTTCACTCCTGCACGCCTGAGCAATATTTTTATACTCCTCCCTGGTCATTTGTCCAATCTTCCACTTCTTATAAGCCTCTTTTTTGCATTTAAGATCAGCAAGGATTTCACTGTTTAGCCAAGCTGGTCGCCTGCCATATTTACTATTCTTTCTACACATCGGGATGGTTTGTTCCTGCAACCTCAATAAGGATTCTTTAAAATACAGCCAGCTCTCCTGGACCCCTTTGCCCTTCATGTTGTTTTCCCAGGGGATCCTGCCCATCTGTTCCCTGAGGGAGTCAAAGTCTGCTTTTCTGAAGTCCAGGGTCCGTATTCTGCTGCTCTCCTTTCTTCCTTGTGTCAGGATCCTGAACTCGACCATCTCATGGTCACTGCCTCCCAGGTTCCCATCCACTTTTGCTTCCCCTACTAGTTCTTCCCTGTTTGTGAGCAGCAGGTCAAGAAAAGCTTTGCCCCTAGTTGGTTCCTCCAGCACTTGCACCAGGAAATTGTCCCCTACACTTTCCAAAAATTTCCTGGATTGCCTGTGCACCGCTGTATTGCTCTCCCAGCAGATATCAGGGTGATTAAAGTCTCCCATGAGAACCAGGGCCTGTGATCTAGCAATTTCTGCTAGTTGCCAGAAGAAAGCCTCGTCCACCTCATCCCCCTGGTCTGGTGGTCTATAGCAGACTCCAACCACGACATCACCCTTGTTGCTCCCACTTCTCAACTTTATCCAGAGACTCTCAGGTTTTTCTGCAGTATCATACCGGAGCTCTGAGCAGTCATACTCCTCTCTTACATACAACGCAACTCCCCCACCTTTTCTGCCCTGCCTGTCCTTCCTGAACAGTTTATATCCATCCATGACAGTACTCCAGTCATGTGAGTTATCCCACCAAGTCTCTGTTATTCCAATCACATCATAGTTCCTTGACTGTGCCAGGACTTCCAGTTCTCCCTGCTTGTTTCCCAGGCTTCTTGCATTTGTGTATAGGCACTTAAGATAACTCAATGATCGTCCCTCTTTCTCAGCATGAGACAGGAGTCCTCCCCTCTTGCGCTCTCCTGCTTGTGCTTCCTCCCAGGATCCCATTTCCCCACTTACCTCAGGGCTTTGGTCTCCTTCCCCCGGTGAACCTTCCATGCCTCAGTTTGCATTTTGTGGAGGTTATCTTTGCAACCAGAAGGGCTAGACACTTCATTTGCTTTTTAAATGAAAGATTAGGTACGAAAGAATACAGTCAAATCTGCACAAAGGACCTAATTCTATGATTCCTTCCACATTTTCATGAGCACAGAGGATCAGTGTCCTTGCCAATCAGACACTGCTATTCAACCTGTCCCAATATACAAGAAAAAGAGGATGCTTAGATTTTAAAGGCAATACATTAAAAGCAGATAAAGGGAAATATTTTTATGCAATATATAATAAACTTGCGGAATTCACTGTTGAAAGCTATTACTGGGGAAAAGAGTTTTGCAAGATTAAAAAATATCTGACATTTATATGAATAATATTTGCAGTTATTCTAGCTACTGGATGTTAAAATGTTACAAGAGTGAAACAGGGCACTTTGTCCCTTTTTGGCAGCACAGACCCAAAGTGGCCCCCATTTCTTGTTTTAGGGTTGCTCTGAAGGGCGGACAGTGTTGCTGACTCTTATGGCATTATCATGAGTCTAACAATGTTTGATGTTTTTCTTAAAGGTCCTGAAGGTGTGATTATGGGAGAATCTGAACTTTCATTAAAAAAAATGTAATTTCTAACTCTGTTTCCCAGGGCTGATGGGAACAGCAAGGAATGTGAGGGGGTATAAACAACCCTTCCCTCGGAAGAAGAAGAGACAGAAGAACAACAGTAGGTCTTGCTTAGCATCTCTACAGTGAGAGAGAGAAAGAGACTAGGAAAGGGCAGTAGCTCTGGGTCTCCCCATTCCAAGGGTCTGGGAAAACCTGCAGAGGGGCTTTTGAAGATTCTAGGGAAAGGGCCCAGGAAGAGGCCTAAAGAGAAAGCCAGACAGCTGGGTAAGAACAACCAGAAGGGGGTGCTGCTTTGGTTAACGAGCCAAAGAAAGAAAGCCAACTCCCTCAAGGGGAATTAAGAGCCAAGGAAATAGCTTTGGGATAGGTGAAGTAGGGAGAGCTGGTGGTCAGACATAATGTCTACTTCATGGTTGAGGGCCTGAAGGCTGGAACTTATGAAGGCAGAGGGTGCAAACTACCCTCAGACTCTAAGGGACCAGCAGGAGGCATCGCTGATACATGGAGAGGGGAGAAGACTGACAGACCCTCGAGGAAGGGCTTGTACCCAGAGAAAGAGACTGGATGAAGGGTTTTGGACTTTCAGTTGGACTTTTTTTGTTTACACTTTTGTTTAACTCAGAGTGTTGGAATTCTTCTTTGAGTAGATCTAGATGTGTATTCCACTTAGTTGTGTGTGCACCCAGCGTGCTGGAGCCAGAGATTTTGCCTAGAAGTACCCGTACAGGGGCAGTGCTTGCGCCTCGTGGCTCTGGCCCCTCCCCTGGCTATATGAGGCAGTACTGCCCCAACTCCCCTCAGTTCCTTCTTACCGCCCATGGCTGGAGTTGGAGCTCTGTGTGGTTGTAGCCTCACAATCTTGCAAATAGTCTGTCTAGTTTCTTATTCTATATAGTTAGTAGTTAGTGTTAGTTAGTAGCCTGTTTTCCCCAGTGATGCCCTCACTGGGGTTTAAACATTGTCCTTCATGTGGAGGAGTGATCCCCAACAGCGATCCCCACACACGGTGCTTGCTCTGTCTTGGCCAGGCCCATCTCAAGGAGCATTGCACGAGCTGTAGATCGTTCAAGAAAAGAACTCAGGTGGCTCGGGAACTTCACCTCTGCATCTGTTTGAACAGGCTATGTTATCTGGGGGGTACCAAAGCCCTCATCAGGTCGAAGATCACCCTCAGACTCTGAGAGTGCTGCTGCTTCATGTTGTAGAGCAGGCATCTCTTGGAAGAAACTGAGGAGCCCATTGACTGTGCAGAGGAAAAGGTCTCATAAGAGCAATTGAGAACACTCCAGGTCTCGAGGCGACTCTTCCGCATCCCTCAGGAAAAGTGCGGATCGACATGCAGCCGACGTGGCATGTGGGCTGGCACAGGTAATTCTGACCCTTCCACTATATGGAGTAGGGAGGTTAGAAACCCTGTACCATTGACTCTGGTTCTGGCCTCCGGGCATCCGTTGAGTCTGGTATCAATGAGGTAGATGCCGGTACTGACTGTATCCACATCTTCAACATACCAGGCAGGTGCAGACCTTCTCTGCCTTTCAGTCCTGACCTCACTATTGGTTCAGGATTTTCCTAGGGTTGGACCATCTTAGCCCGTCCTATTGAGTGAGCACTGAACCTTTGTGTCTGTCAGCACCTCACCCCAACACTCCCCTTTTAGTAACTCGGGTAGAGCCAGTACCAGGATCAGTATAGGGAACCTCGGTACCAGGAACCTCCTTCTCACTGCAGCTTGCTTGTCACCTTGCTTCCCACAGCTCCCATTGGCTGGGAACGGCGAACCACGGCCATTGGGAGCTGCAGGAGCCATGCCTGTGGATGGTGAACGTCAGCAAAATGTCTTGCAGCAATCAGATTACCCTGATAGGCCGCATGTGGCACGCAGGTTGCCCACCACTGGGTTAGATCCATCCTCAACCTTCACGGCCTCAACAATCAATCAGGTATATGAAGTTCTGAATGGGCACCCTATTGATTATCCTCCCCACATTGTCTCAGAACGACTGGTTGGCTGTTCTGGACCTTCAGGATGCCTGCTTCCATGTGGTGATTTTACTGAGCCACAGAAAGTTCCTTTGCTTTGTTGTGGAAGAATGCCACTTTCAATACATGGTCCTCCCATTTGGTCTCTCTTCCAGTCCTGGAGTTATAACCAAATGCATGGTCACAGTTATGGCATATCTCAGAAAGAAGGGGATCCACATCTTCCCTTACCTTGGTGACTGGTTACTGATGGTCAGATCCACAGAACAAGTTCTCACTCATGTCAGCACCACATTGTGCTTGCTCAACCATGTGTGTCTCATTCTAAGCACCGGAAAGTCAATCTTGGCTCCCTCTCAAAAATCAAGTTCACTGGGGCCCTGTTAGGTTCCATGACATCAAGAGCATTCCTGCCACCAACCGTTTTCAGACTATGCCTCAGTCTGCAATGTCAGCCTTCCACAGCAGTTTAAATGTGTCTGAGACTGTTAGGCCACATCTGCTTGCACGCATGTGGTTCAGTTTGCAAGGCTATTCCTTTGCCCATTTCAGATGTGGTTCAGGATGGTCTACCCTTCATTCTTTGGACAGATTGGTTCATCTCCCTCTGCTGGTCCTAGACTCTTTGCAGTGGTAGACATGTCCATGTCATGTCTTTTGGGACCATATCAAACACTCAGTGATTCACGTACTTAGTACATTGGAGTGGTATTGTCAATATGTGAACAAATAAGGGGAACACATTCCAAGATGCTCTGCCTAGAGGTGATCAATGTGTGGTAGTTTTGCATCAAGAAGAACATTACTCCGATAACTGTCCATTTGCCCGTGGTACAGAATCATCTTGAGGACCGTCTCAGCAGTTATTTTTCCCCGAGTCCCAAGATGTGTCCTCCAGGTCATCTTTGCAGCATAGAGCGTACTCTTGATTCACCTGTTTGCTACAAAGGAGAGCAGGAAATGTCACCTTCTTCTGCTCTCAGGAGAGCCTCAGTCCAGGCTCCCTCTCTGATGCCTTCCACTGCAGTTGGCATTCAACTCTCTTATACACCTTTCCCCTATCCTGATAATTCCTCAGGTCATTCTCAAGATCAAGGCAGATCAGCCCAGGCTCATTCTTATTGTTGCAGTATGATTGAGACAGTGCTTATTCTCCAATCTTGTCATGTTGTCAGTTCAGTCTCCCATAGTGCCTTCTCTCCATCCCAACCTGCTCACTCAGAATCATGGCCACATCTTGCATCCCATGTTCTGCTCCCTGCATTTCATGGTGTGGCTGCTGCATGGCTGAATGAAGAGGAAGAGCAGTCCTCGGCAGCTGTCCAACAAATCCTACTCAATAGTAGGAAGTCCTCTACCAGGATGGCTTATGGAGAGAAGTGGGAGAGGTTTTCAGTGGGGTCCAACCAATGCAGACGCCTATCCAGGACATCTTGAAGTACCTGCCACACGTTCAGAAGTCAGGGCTTGCAATTAGTTCATTGAGAGTGCATCTGGCAGCAGTATCAGCATTTCACCCACCTGTTCAGGGAAAATCAGTCTTCTCCAATGCCATGGTGATGAGATTCCTAAAAGGCTTCTCTGTCTACATCTTCAAGTAAAAGAACTGGTCCCCTTGTGGGATTTAACCATGGTTCTGGATACTGTAATGGGTCCTCCATGCAAGCCCCTATCGTCTTGTCCACTGCCCTCTTATGTCAGAAAACTGTATTCCTGGCAGCGATTACGTCCTCAGGGAGGTTGTGAGAGTTGCAGATTCTGATGGCAAGGCCTTCTTATACACAATTCTCCAAAGACAAGGTAACTTTATGACCACACACAACATTTTTGTGTAAAGTGATCTCTCAGTTTGATTTGAACCAGATGGTGTATTTACCTGTGTTTTTTCCTAAGCTGCATTCATCTCTGGAGGAGCAGCATCTATATATCTTGGATGTCAGGTGATATCTATCTTTTCTAGCTGGATAGGACTGAACCGTTTTGTGCTTCACCTTGCTGTTCATGTCAGATGCAGATCTCATGAAGGGTCAAGTGGTCTCTTCACACACCATCTCTAGATGGATAACGTCATGTATCAAGACTGCCTATGAAATAACTTTGGCTATGCCTCCTCAGTGGACATGAGCTCATTCGACGAGAGTGCAAGCAATGTCAATAGTGTTCCTTGGTGACATTTTAATAAACCAGGCAAATACAATTTAGATGGGGCTACTATAAGGTGGGTGCATAACTGGCTGGATAACCATACTCAGAGAGTTGTTATTAATGGTTCCCAATCCTGCTGGAAAGGCATAACGAGTGGGGTACCGCAGGGGTCTGTTTTGGGACCGGCTCTGTTCAATATCTTCATCAACGACTTAGATATTGGCATGGAAAGTACGCGGATTAAGTTTGTGGATGATACCAAACTGGGAGGGATTGCAACTGCTTTGGAGGACAGGGTCATAATTCAAAATGATCTGGACAAATTGGAGAAATGGTCTGAGTTAAACAGGATGAAGTTTAACAAAGACAAATGCAAAGTGCTCCACTTAGGAAGGAAAAATCAGTTTCACACATACAGAATGGGAAGAGACTGTCTAGGAAGGAGTACGGCAGAAAGGGATCTAGGGGTTATAGTGGACCACAAGCTAAATATGAGTCAACAGTGTGATGCTGTTGCAAAAAAGCAAACATGATTCTGGGATGTATTAACAGGTGTGTTGTGAGCAAGACACGAGAAGTCATTCTTCCGCTCTATTCTGCTCTGGTTAGGCCTCAGCTGGAGTATTGTGTCCAGTTCTGGGCACCGCATTTTAAAAAAGATGTGGAGAAATTGGAAAGGGTCCAGAGAAGAGCAACAAGAATGATTAAAGGTCTTGAGAACATGACCTATGAAGGAAGGCTGAAAGAATTGGGTTTGTTTAGTTTGGAAAAGAGAAGACTGAGAGGGGACATGATAGCAGTTTTCAGGTATTTAAAAGGGTGTCATAAGGAGGAGGGAGAAAACCTGTTCATCTTAGCCTCTAAGGATAGAACAAGAAGCAATGGGTTTAAACGGCAGCAAGGGAAGTCTAGGTTGGACATTAGGAAACAGTTCCTAACTGTCAGGGTGGTTAAACACTGGAATAAATCACCTAGGGAGGTTGTGGAATCTCCGTCTCTGGAGATATTTAAGAGTAGGTTAGATAAATGTCTATCAGGGACGGTCTAGACAGTATTTGGTCCTGCCATGCGGGCAGGGGACTGGACTCTATGACCTCTCGAGGTCCCTTCCAGTCCTAGAATCTATGAATCTATGAATCTTTATCAGACTGCAAATTCCCTTTTGAATGTGGGAGCTGGTTGCCTTTTTTGTTGTCCTTTTACCTCTGTGTTGGACTGAAGTTCCAAAGGATAGTGATATGGGGTGACAATAACGGGTTGGTAAATCTGAATGCTCCTCGATTCAAATACAAGCATCCTAGAAAATAAGCTGGCTCATAGACAGGACAATTGATCACCTGACAGAGAGACAAGAGGGTTATAAAGGGTTATAAAGCTGCTCTTCTCAGGGTCATTGACCATTTTCAACAGCTCAAGCTGATGGAAGCTACTTCAGGAGCCTGATGAGGCAGGGGAAACCCTGCCTACCTGAACACAGATGGTCCCCCAAGGACTCCTAAGGGAAGGGTGAGCTACCATGAAAAGCCTTGTGTTCAAGGTGTTTGTTGTTCTCTAAATGACCTGTACTATCCTGAGCTTTCTCTCTTACATAAAGAGCAACGGTGTTTTAGAATCTTGTGCATTTCTGCATCTGTGTGTTCTGTGCTACATTTATCACATACCCTTGAAGAGTTAATGTGGGAACCCAATAAGGGTGGGAGTTCTGGGAAGGGCTGTGCATAAACTTCTGGTTCCAGGGGTAAGCAGTTGAATTGTGAAGTCTCATTTCTGGGGGGAAGGAGATGGGGAGGACTAGACAAAGGATATGCATCCTGAGTATGTGCCTAGAGATCCCAATCTGGGGCAGTGCCTGGACTCTGTTCAGACTCCAGAGGCTTAAAGCACATGGGGATTCAGCCTTTGGCTCTTCTCCCAGCAGTCTGGTGATCACCCAGGAGCAGGACTTCAACTAGATCTGTGACACCACAAGGGGAAATGTGGTGTATTGAAAACTATGTTAAAATTGTAAGCTGTCACGGGGTTTTCCTGATCCTGGTTGCAGGCTAAGAGGGCTCTGTAGAGAAGCACGCAATCTGGGCCTAGCAGCAGTCAGTTGGCAGAGAGCCAGAGTAATGTTAGGTGAGTTGTGCCTCTTTGGAGTAGAGAGCAGCCTCTTTTGTCTCTCTGTTTTTAGGTTATTCTGTGTTATTGTTTTGAATTCTAAGGGCTTGTCTATACTTATGTGCTGGTTCGGCAGCAGGCAATCGAACTTCTGGGTTCGATTTATCGCATCTTGTCTGGACGCGATAAATCGAACCCAGAAGTGCTCCCCGTCGACTCCGGTAGTCCTGCTCGGCGTGAGGAGTACGCGGAGTCGATGGGGGAGACTGCCTGCCGCGTCTGGACCGCGGTAAGTTCGAACTAAGGTACGTCGACTTCAGCTACATTATTCACGTAGCTGAAGTTGCGTACCTTAGTTCGAATTGGGGGGTTAGTGTAGACCAGGCCTAAGAAACAGTGTTACACTGCAGCCTTCCAGCAAGAGTATTTTATGTTTTTGTCCAACTTCTCTGTTGTGTGCGGTGAAACATAAGAAGTGGATCACCGCTACAAAGAGCTATCGATCCATCTTCCAGGGCGATGAACTAATTGCCTTGCAGGAACTGAGAATGAGTCATTTTCACCACCAGCAAAAATATTAAGTATAGGACACTGCTGCAGGCACAGTACTGTACTAGATGGACCCATGCCCTTACCGTTATCTTCATCATGAACAAGGACATATACATGTTTTGGATTTCAAAGGTTGCATAACATGAAATCAATCAGGATTTGGGGAAAGGCTCACTTTCTCTCAGAAACTCCTCTGCCTGAATCCAATGAGGAATTGAAATTAGACCCCATTTTGAAACATGACATGGATGAAATCCTGTGATTGAAGCTGAGTCAACGGGAAATGGCATACGGCCTTTCACAAAGCTAACCATGCACCTGTCTATAATATTGTACAACATCAGAAGACACAGTAGTGGTGTCTATTAAGAAGCCAACATCATGCTCTAATGTAGCAACACTGCTGCCAGAGATACTGTACTTGGTATTAGAATTCTGCCAGAGTTATTGCCTGAGTAGACGTGGATGATGTGTCCACAAGCTGTAAGACATCTAGGAAAACAGCCAAAGGGGAGCAAAATCAGAGCTGCTAGTAGAAGGATGGGGCAGTGCCAAATTACTACTGAAGCTGCCTGTATGTGCCAAATAGCTTTCTAATTACATTGCTATCAACAAGACAAAATTGTGTCTTTTTAAAAACATATGTGTGTATTCACAGTGGGGCTAGAAAACAGACAGGGAGTTTATATGGAGTACCAAGTAAGAAAGTCTCTGTTTTGCAGACATACTTGGGTTTTCAGGACCCAGCTACCTTAGGCTTCTTACCTCCATTATAGGAGCTAAAAATGTGGAAAGGAGCAGGACTGTGAAGCAGAACATCATGGGGCTAATTCCATGTATGCACATACATTGTAATATGTCTGAATGGAAGAGGTAGCATGCCAGAAAGAAACAAATAAAAATCTAGGGTCCAGTTCTGTCACTCTTACATTGAGTAATAGCTTACTCTGCAAATGGTCATGGAGAATTGTGCTCCTGTTTCTTCCTCTTATTCTTCAGAATTTTGTGTAATTTTCTCCCAAAACAAATGCTATGTGGATTTTGAAAAGGAGTTCGGACTTCAGCAGAGCAGACAGCTTTTAAGACTAAGAGATATTGGGGATGCCAAGGTTGGTTTGTAAGATGCCACACAATATTCTGCAGCAACTTCTTCTACAATTTCAGGTTCTAGAGAATGGGAGGGTATCCAAGCTGTAAATTCCTACACATGAAAAGTAACAATGGCAGGGTAACAGTGTGTTGGTGTGGCACCTCCTTGTGGCCCTTTTGGGCACAACTCTCACAGTTGCAGGTCTCTGCTAGTATTTATTTGTCCCTATGAAGTCCAGTGTAGTGGTGCTTTTGGCCCTCTAGTCAAAAGATCCTTCAGTTCTACCCCTTTCAGGGTGTTTAGGATTAAAGGTACAACTCAAAAACAGGGCCTTCCCACAAACGTTCAGTGCAACTCCACACTTCTATTCAGGGCGTGTCTCCCAAACAGTCTGTGTTTCTGCCAATTCCTGCCCAGACTTCTCTCCCACCAAGAAAAGCAGAGCTCTGTCCTCCTTCCTGAGCAGCCGTGAACTGGGCTAGACCATCTCTTTTATCTGCCCTCTACACACCTGATATTGGCCAGAGAGCAGGTCAACAGGGTCCATATGTTCTTGTCACCAGTGTGGAGCCTGTCTGCCTCATTAACCCTGTTCTACCAGTGTGGGGCCTATTGATCCCACTATAAGCCGACATTTTGATTTTATTTATCTGTGAAATGAAGTCTGTTGTGTAGTCAAAAGAAAATGTTGAGCCTGGTTCTCCTCTCAAACTGGTTTTGCACCATTATATACTTCATGGAGTTATTCTTGATTTATAATACTGTGAGAGGAGAATCAGGCTCATAGTATCAAAAGGTTTCAAGTGACTGCATTTTCTGAAGTAAAGTGACCTACAAGAGGCATTGCCTGAATATTACAAGTTTTGTGCTCTTCTTCCTACTACAACTGCAACAGATCCTTAGTACTTAAGATAATGAAAAGCTACAGTAGAAACAGTCCAGGACAAAAGAAACTTCCACATTGGGCTGATTCCGATAATGCTGTGAAGTTCTTTGGTGAAGTCCAGACCAGTGAGGAGTTGTCACTGCTTGCCCCACAACCTTGGGTGCCTTACAATGCTTTGCTGTTGTAGCTTCCAACCAGGGCCATTTGCCAACAGCATGAAGGTCACACCCTGAGTGTCTGTGTATAGCTGCAGGCTTGGTCCAGCAACTCTGATCCCAGCAGCCTGTCTGCAACACTCTTGTCACACACTGGCTTCCACCAGCCTTGGTTACTACTTGCAGAGTGATCTCAACACACTTCCAGGCCCGAATTTCCCCAAAATGTGTGTTCTGAACTGTCCAGCTCAGATGTTAATGGTCTGTTGCTTCTGTAAAGGGTCAATATTCAACAGTTTACTGCTTTAACTGGAGTTACCAAACAGTTTTGTTTAAACACAACACTGGATTAGTTTAGAATAAAAATAAAACAAGTTTATTTAACTAAGAGATATGTTTCAAGTGAGCACAAGTATAAGGAATTAAAGTCAGAAATGGTTACAAGAGAAATGCAGATAAAACACTTTCAGTAGCTAAAACTTAACAAACTAGATTTGGTTCAAGGAAAAGTCCTTACCCCATGTTCCCATCAACAGGGCTGACCAAATTCTCAGGTTAGGCTCTCCCCGCAAAGTCAAAGGGCTAGTTCCCTTGTCTTCTTAGATGAAAGAGAGAAAGAGGTAGCTTGTGGTGTTTTTGCCCCTCACTTTTTATAGTCCTGTCAGCCTTTGAAATGTATTTTCTTGAGGGCTACCTCTAGATAAAGTCAATTCCAGCTGTGAGGATGGAGACATGGAATCTCATGGTGAAAGAGGTTCCATGTTGTTGTTTGCTAAAATGCAGATCAATCTGTTCCTACTCCCTTTCATCCCAAAGAATGGCCACTTGACAGGTGATAGCCAATCAACTTTGATGACACCCTGGCTGAGGTGTCAGCTTCTCTTTTGTCTTTAGCAAACTGGTTTACCCTCCTCCCCAGACTTGTCTGGTAAACACATTTTAGTCATAATTTCAACTTTTGTTCATAACTCATAATATGCATTTTGTACATACATTACACAAGACTATTGATCAGTTTTTTAGTTTTTTTTATGCCATATTTTGCACAAATATAGGGGTATGTTCAGTCACAAATGCTGCCAAACCTACAGTTGCAGCCCATCAGGGACATATTCAAATGGCAGTGTGCTCAGGTTCCATTACCACATGGTGCAGTGTACAGGCTGCTTTGTGTTTCATTTGAACTCTGTGGAGATGAGTCAGTTTTTCATAATTTACCATCAGCCTAAATGGGGTACAGCACAGGTTATCCCCTCCTTTTCCAGGCACTGTTCCTATCTCAACTGGGGACCCAGTAGAGTGCCTACACAGGGGGTCCCAAATTTCCATGTCCCATCCCTGGTTACAAGGATGCCCCTGATGTCGTCTATTAAAAAGTTGATGCTAAACTCTTTGATGTACACGGGGAACTTCAAGGAATATACACTGAGGAAGTTACAAAAAATGACAGATGGAATTGCAGTACAAATAATTATTCAGCTACATTGGTAAGTAAAATTTTATACTGGCTTCTTTGCTCTCATTCAGGACATTATTTATTTCCTCTGTTTGAGTACTAGCATTAGAGTAATGGGCCAAGCTTGGGTCACCTGCGTCTGGTCTTGTGCTGCTGCTATCACTTTTGGTGCTATTTGCATTTTGTGTCTATCCTACTATTCTCTTTTAAATCTTTGATAATAGATCTAGTACGTTTGTTTGGTGTTTTTGTTTGTTTGTTTGTTTGTTGTTTTTCATTATTTGCTTTTACTAATATGTGGATTGCTCTGAGGGCAAGCAATAACTTATAGAATGAGGGTTATATAGTTTAATTACTTTTGTTAATTAGTGTTTTGTTAAGAAAGAACTCAAATTTTAAAAAACAACATGAATAAATAATAATAAAGCCATTATTTGTCTCCGTTTCGTTGGGAATGTCTATTTATGCAGACGGTGTTGGGGATGTTCATAACTTAATATTCCTGGGGGGATGGAATCCTTTTGACCCTCATGGTGTTACTCATTCTGAGAGCAGTCTGTGTGGAGCCAGTTTGGCATGGCAGCCTGTGAAGGCACCCAATTTTTCATGCTTTGCACCTGGGGAAGTGAGTAGCTAATTGGCTCCTGGCCAGAGAGACACAGGTAAGCCATAAGAAGTTGGCTGAAGGAGCAAAATTGGGGGAAGAGACAGTACAAGAGACAGGTCTCTATGGCTGAGGGATGCCCAGGGTTAGGGTACACAGACAGAGACAATGTGGGCAGCACACTACAGGGACAGCATAGGCTCCTGCAAGGAAGGCCCTGAGATACAGTTTGTAAGCAGAGAGGAAAAGACTTTGGTACCCAGGAGGATAGAAGAACTATTCAGTTTCATTTGGGCTTTTGTTGGAACTTGTTTATGATACCTTGAAAGGAGCCTGACTTTAGGTGACTTGGCTATAGGGCTGACCCACAGAAGACCTAGGGCCAGAGACAGGTGGCCAGTAGGAGGTGCTGGAGCCAAAGATAGTGGCAAATCCCGCACTGACGCAAGGGGATGCTCCGAGGGTGAGTGAGCCCTGCCACACAGCCCCAGCATAGCAGGTTGTTTGTTGGGTTTTACTTTGTGGGTTGTATCAAATTTATATGGATGAATTCATTCCCCACACTAAGTCAAACCTAATTTCCTCAACAATATTCTAATACTACTGCATTCTGAGTCATTCATAAAGATCCACAGTTGCAGTAGGTCATCATTCCCTAAATCCAACAAGCAGTGCCCTAACAGTCTGTTTTCTTTTAGATTTCAGGAATTCCAATGCCTTGGACTACTTGTTGTAAATGTCTCCTGGCTCCTGCCTGAGAAAGAAAACAATTTACTCCAATGGGAGGTAGTCCCTTATGAAATTCTTCTAGCTGGCCCCAGCAGGGGCCAGGTTTGTCATCCATACAAGCAGGAAATGTCACATGCCAAAGTCAGCAGAAACAAAATATATGACATATCCTCAGTCTGAAGTTTTGTATCCCAACAAAGCAAAGCAGAAATAAGACAGTCTGGGGAACCAGGTCCAAATCAAGCATTTAGTACAAACATTTATACACCTTAGCCAAATTTTGGATTATGGGGCATTTCCATAAAGCTTGTAGGAAGGAGCAGCCTGGGAAGCATCTCTTGGATACATCTGGAGACAATTTATGACATCTGTTGGATAATCCTGAGCTTGTAAGTCCCATGTGAAAAGCAGTATGTTTGGACCGAGCTGCTAATGACTGAAATTTTCTTTGATATAATCCACTGCCAAGTCCCTAGTGATATCTGTGTCTCAAGCTCCTTTTACTTTGTTTCAAAGTGTGTGGGAGCAATGCCCTTTTCCAGCTGATTGTAACTTGGTGTAACCTCTTGCTCTTGATGCTTTAGGGGCTATTTATTAAGAGGAGACGTGATGGATGGAGAGGGCAGGGATTTCTGTTGACCCTTAATAAAGTGTTTAGCTTAGAGTGATTAGAAAGACTTTCTGCTAAGAATCTTCTATCAGCGTTTGAGTTCCTCAAACTACATGAGATTAGAAAGTATTTATACCCCTCTTTTTTTCACTCCTAGTTCACCAGCCCAGATTGGAAGCTGTGGGATGCCCCTTTACCACTATGATTTGGGGAAACTTTGGACTAGATCCTGTCCTGAGGAGCCATACAGGAGAGGACCCTCTATGCACTGTTCTCTCCTTCTCCACGTAGAAGGGATGGAGGGGCCTGATCTCACTACAGTACTGTCCCCTGCAGAGAGCCCTCCTGTGGGTCACAGAGTCTGCAGCTAGAGTTGTTCAGGAGCCCATGGAGTTTCCTGACCCCTTGACGGGCATTTTTTTGCTTATGGGCATGATCTGGCCTTTTGTACGTATTTTCAAAATCTCTTATCCAATTTTTCCAGATTTTCCCTGATACTGGATTAACTGTGCAGCACTTGACAGGAAGGCCCTTGCAAGCCTCCAGCAACCAAGGTAGACGAAGCCAGCCTGTTTACCTCACCCATACATTTAAATATTTTTAAATATTCTGGCCCCCAGGGCAGATCTGGAATAGTCTTTCTTCCCACCTGCTCAGCTACAGCCTCACCTTTACAGGTTGTATAGCCATAGGGGAATAGTCCCAAGGTTTCGGAGCTGTGGAGTGCAGGAAGCAAGGAGCTGCTTTGTTTGACTTCTCTTCCTCTTTCTCAGGAAATCAGGAAGTCAGTGCCAAAGGGCAGGTTTCGGTTTTGAAGTTTCTGCAGCAGGCTAATCTTTCTACTGAATAGTTTGGTATGTGACGGAGCCAGCATCTGCAGCCTTCTGGAACTTGCCTGGGTCAGACGACCTCAGAAACATTCTGCTGACTCAGGCTGTAGATGCAGCATCACACACAATACACAGATCCAGTATGTTTCCCCACGGAATTCAACTGCGAACAACTTAAAGCTTCTCTTTAGTTAGTAAAATAGCCCAGTGGAAACAAAAAGATGGCTTCTCACCCAGGAAATTCTGAGAGTGAGGATAGAAAGTCCAGTTTGAGAGCTGGCTAGTGTTGATGCAGAAGCTATATATAAAGGTAATCCATAGGTAGGGAAAACATTGTACCGTTTTTAGTTGGGGGCTGTGGAGTTCGTGACAGTCAGTAACAATAGCTGGAAGGCCTTATTACTACAGCTTTTCTATGCAAGCTCACTGGAAGGTGACTCCGTGCTGGAAAGAGAAGAAGTCTGTGTTCACTGAGTTTAGTTATCTTGTCCCTGATTGCATTAGGAAACCATCAACTGGCTGAATTGGCAAAAATAAAAATTACTTTTATATATTTGTTGCCATTTGGTTCTCCTCCCTTCTTATTTTCTGATTAGCACTGCATGTATCTAGTGTTTACTACCACTTTTTCTTTGTTGTAAATAAAATCACTTCTCTTAATTGTGCCAGAAATGTATGCACTTGCATTCTTTCCTGACATAAGAAGTCTCCAAGACAACATCCCACAGATCATGCTATATGACATGGTAGTATGTATATAACTGTGTATGTGGTGGTGGTCTCTAAAATCAGGACAGCGTATATTAGAGTTGTTCAGGATCAACTTTAACTTATGCAACAGATGATTTTGAATTTAATTTCCCCCCTTCCCCTAGAAGACTAAACAGAAATTGCTCATGTGAGCAATTTTCACCACTTTTGAATCAGTCCCTTCCCCTATTCTGAGATGCACACAACTGCCCATCAGACTTGCAAGTGATAATTTAGACCAGAGTATACTGTGTTTGCATACCTTCAATTAGAGAAACACATGAAAGAGTGCCAACATCCATGATACATGGCCTACTAATAACAACTAAAAAGGACTGGTTTCTGATCAACAGGGAGTGATTGGTTGGGAGTCTGAAGGCATAAGGCAATTTGGGTGAAAGTGACCATGAAGTTGGAGAAAAGGAAAGAGTGAGAGCAGCAGAATAAGGACAGTGGATTTCAAAAAAGCAGACTTGAACAAACTCAGAACAATAGGTTAAAGATATTTAAATAAGTAATATATATAGTGATAGACCCAGGCCAGTTGGGTACAACATAGTAGTCCTGTTGATATCCCGGAAGTGGGTGGGTGGAGCCTGCCCAGTACTAAAGGACCTCCCCCCAGCCTAAGGGGAAGATCCACAGGTCCGTCATACCAAATAATTGTAGGGGACAACTAATGAGATAACAGGAACGGGAGTGAGGTCACAGGGCTAAATGAAGGGAACTGGATGGGGACACCAAGCAGAGAATCCCGGACAGCGCCAGGTGTCAAGGGAGCCAGCGGACGACGCCCAGAGGAACTCTGCCTGGATGCGTGAACAGACTGAGGAGTGGAAATAGGCCCCACAGTTGTAGGAAACCCCACCGGCCAACCTTCTTTCCCTGGTTTTGTAGATGGCCATTTTGGCCAGGGCTAGGAGGAGGTTGACAAGGAGGTCCCATGACTTTGTGGGGCCACGGATGGGGAGTGCGTAGATGAAAAGTGCAACCAAAAACATAATAGTATATCCAAGAGGAGCTGGAATAGGGGCTGCAACCTGGTGCACTCCAGGTATATATGCGGCAGGGTCTCCCTCACACCACAAAAAGGGCAGGTGTCTGGGAGGGGAGTGAACTGCACCAAGTACACGCCCGTGCTCATGGCTCCGTGAAGGATCCACCAGCTGATGTCCCTGGTGGGCCTCGGGACCAGGGAGGAATATAGGCTGGCCCACCAGGCTCCTCACCCTCCGGAGGTGGCAGGAGGTCCCACCACTTCGTGTTGGGGGGCGGGGACGTGAGGGTGAGGACATGAAGGGTGTGGAGCATGAGCGTGTACAGATGTTTTCGTGGCACGGTCTGGAACCAAACCGGCTGCAAGTCGTGCAGCTGGCTCATGGTAAAAGGGTGGGATGGCCTGGCAGGTCCACGGGGCAGGAGCCGGACGAAAAGGTCCAGAGGGCCTGGGGTGGAGGGTGGGCGGGGCTAACATGACACGGTTGAGGAAAACCCGAGCAGTGGGTGGTAAAGCGGCCCTCACCTCCTGAAGTACATGCCGGGGAGTACAAGGCCTGGAGAGCCCCATGTGCCGAGCGAGGGTCAGGGGATCCAGTCAGTCTCCCCAGTCATAGTCCAGGAGGTCTCCGACTCTGGTGACTTCCGCCAGGACCAACCTCTGGTGTACTGAGGGAAACCCCGCCACCTGCACACGGAGTTCGGGGTTGTGTAGGAGGAGCTCTGTGAGGAGATCTGCCTCCTCGGTGGCTGCCACGGATCTGGTCACCAAGAGCAGTTTCCAGGTCCGGAGGTGGTCCTGGTAGAAGACCAGCAGCCCAGAGAGGTCTCGCGGAAGACCTCTTGGATGGAGATAAAGGAGCTGCCAGTTGTATTGGAGCCCTCGGAAGTGGCGTAGGAAAGCGTGCACCAGTACGCTCCACGCCGGACTATCTGCAACATAAAGGAGCCTCTGCAGGCTGGAGGTGGAAGACGTGGATCTGAGTGCCCTCCTCCAGGGGCAGGTGGAGAACCACTGCAGGGACCCAGTGCAGTCCTGGCCAGAAGTACTCCAGAACTGACATCTGGAGCTTGGTCAGGAAATCCGGGGCAGGAACCAGGGTGTTGAGTCGGGGCCAGAGCATGGACAGGACTAATTGATTGAGCACCAGTGCCCTCCCTCGGAGGGAGAGGCACCAGAATAGTCCTGTCCATCTCCAGAGCCACTCTACCACCCTGCCCTCTGAACCTTGCCAGTTATCCGGCGGAGACGGATGCGTGGCAGAAAGGTAAACGCCAAGATAGAGCAGCAGACCCGTGCTCCACCAGATGGCCTGAAGCATGGGTGGGAGGGAGCTTGCCTGCCACCCATCTCCAACCACCAGGCCAGAGCTCTTGACCCAGTTGGCCCAGGCGGAGGAGGCTGCCGAGAAGACGGCCTGGCAAGCCTCCACCCACACCAAATCGCCTGGGTCCTGGACCATGAGGAGCACGTCATCGGCATACGCCGACAGAATCAGCCACAGCTCCGGTTCCCATAGCACCAACCCTGTCAGCCTCCAGTGGAGGAGACAGAGGAAGGGCTCGATCACCAGTTTGTGCTGAGGGGTGAGCCCAGTATCGTCAAGGGTCCCCTTCCCACTCCACAGACCTCTGAGCCCGGCTGAGAGGTGCCACCCCCCAGTGGCTCGGTTACTGGGGCCCACGATCCCACTTCAGCCCCTCTCCCCGACCCTGCTGCTGACCCCTGCCCTGCCCCTGATGCCAACCCCAGCCCCCTCCCCTCCACCTCCCATGCTGCTATTGCCGCCCCTGGGGCAGTCTCCTTCCCCTTCCCAGAAAATGACCCCGTCTCGCTCCTCAGCATGGACTACAAAGTTGTAGCAAAGGCCTTCTCACTGAGGCTGGGGTCCGTGCTGGCAGATGTGGTCCACCCCGACCAGACCTACACCGTCCCAGGCCAGACCATCTTTGATAATCTGTATTTGGTCCAGGATCTCTTGGAGCTCGGGTGCAGGGATGATCTGTCATTCACCCTTCTGTCCCTGGATCAGGAGAAAGCATTCGACAGGGTGGACCATGGATATCTCCTGGGCACTTTGCGAGTGTTCAGCTTCGGACCCCAGTTTGTGGGTTTTCTCCAGGTGCTGTATGCCTCCACGGATTGTCTGGTCAGGCTCAACTGGACCCTGACCGAGCCGGTCAGCTTCAGGCAGGGAGTATGGCAGGAGTGCCCCCTCTCAGGCCAGCTGTATGTTCTGGTGATCGAGCCCTTCCTCTGTCTCCACCACCGGAGGCTGATGGGGATGGTGCTGCAGGAACTGGAGCTGCAGCTGATCCTGTTGGCGTACACCGACAACATGCTCCTCATGGTCCCGGACCCCAGTGACCTGGTGCGGGTGGAGGCTTGCCAGGCCGTCTACTCGGCGGCCTCCTCCGCCCAGGTCAACTGGGTCAAGAGCTCTGGCCTGGTGGTCGGGGCTGGGTGGCAGGCAAGCTCCCTCCCACCCGCGCTTCAGGCCATCCATTGGAGCACGAGTCCCCTGCTCTATCTTGGCTGCACTGGGGGGGAGGGCTTTATAATAGCATTGTGGGGAGTGCAGTCAGACAGGGGTTCAAACTGAAACAGGGGAGGGGCACAAGTGCATGGGACGGGGCATGGGCGAACAGAGCAAAGGGCCAGTCAGAGCAGGGGAGCTGGGAGGGAGCAACCAGGCTGGAAGTAGGATAGGGAAACTAAGGGGCTAGCTTCAGAGGCTGGGGTGGGGTAAACAAGCAAACAAAAACTGCAGAGGGAAAAGGGCGGGGCAGGCAAACAATCTGAAGCTGCTGAGGGGCTGGGGAAAAAAGCAAAGGGCTGCAAGGGGAGAGGGGGAGACACCTGCAGGGGTGGGAGGGTGTCAGTCCAAGGAGTGGGCACGTGTGTCCAAGGGGGGGCACGTGTGCCCACATGCACTTGCAAAAGAAAGTCAGTTTATGCTGTCTGCTGCTTCAGGCCCAAATGGTGGCAAAAGGATGTGGTAAGCCAGGTAAGCAGCTGAGTCCCAGAAGCAGAGGCTGAGGCAGATGGTAAGCAGCCACTGGGGGTGGTGGAGGGGGCAGCAATGGTGGTGATGGGCAGGGCCATCCTTAGGCATACGCAGCATGCACAGCTGCGTAGGGCACCATGAAATTTAGGGCACCAAATTGCCCCAAATGTCATGTGCCCTAGACAGCTGCATGCTGCATACGCAGCAGCACCAGTCCCAGCGACCAGCCCTATCCCTCAGCCAGCCTCCCCTGCAAGGAGCAAGGCCGTTTCTAGGGCAGTGTGGGGCCCTGGACAACTCCCTTCATCCCACCTCTTACCCTTCCCTTCTGGCCTGCCCCCATTCCACCTCTTCCCCGCGCGACCCAGCCCGCTCTACTCTGCCAGCTCCCAGCGCGGTGCTCTGCTTCCCCCTGCCAGGGAGTGTGGGGAAAGGATCACCACCCACACTCACCAGTGGCAGGAAACAGAGAGATGCAGCCCCAGCCCGCTCTGCTTCCCCTGCTCCAGCCCCAGCCATGTTGCTTGGGTTGGGGAAAGGACCTCCCCCAGCTCTCACTGGCTAGGGTTACCATATTTTGAGTGTCCAAAAAGAGGACACTCCACAGGGCCCCGGCCCTGCCCCCAGCCCCGCCCATGCCCCCCTGCCCCAACTCCACCCCTTCCCCCAAAGTCCCTGCCCCAACTCCGCCCCCTCCCCTGCTTCCCGCAAACATTTGATTCACAGGAAGCCTGAAGAAGGCAGCAGGCAAGCTGGGGAGGTGGCGGGAGGAGGCGCAGCCCAGTCTGGCCCCCCTAACCGAGCGGACCCCTCCGCGGCCGGCCCCAGCCCCAGCGTCTCCAGCCTGGCTCGGCTCCTGGGGTGCCGGCCCCAGGCCAGCCCCCGGCCGAACACCCGTGGCCCCGGCCCGGCCCCCAGCCCAGCACCCCCGGCCTGGCCCCAGGCCCCGCACCCCAGGCCAGCCCCCGGCTGAGCACCCCTGGCCCAGCACCGCCAGCCCCGGCCCGGCCCCTGGCCCAGCACCCAGCGGCGCCGGCCCCTCCCTATTTTCCCGGACATGTTCAGCTTTTTGGGATTTCCCCCCGGACGGGGATTTGAGGCCCAAAAAGCCGGACGTATGGTAACCCTATCACTGGCAGCAGGAAGCGGAGCGCCGCAGCTGGGAGTTGGCGGAGTAGAGAAGGCTGGGGCTGGGCTGCTCCACTTCCCGCCGCTGCTGGTGAGTGGGGGATCCCTTTCCCCAAGGTCCCTCCCCCGAGCGACACGGCTGGGGCCGGGGCGAGGGAAGTGGAATGGGCTGCTCCCAGCCCCCCGCTAGTCTCCTGGGCCACTCTGGGCCTCTTATACTATAAAAGGGCTCACTCTGGTCAGGCTGAAGAGAGCCAGAGGAGAGGAAGTGCAGCTGAAGGGCTGGGTGACGAAGACACCCTCAAGCCACTAGAAGGGAGCCCTAAGGTAAGGGTGAAGAAGGCATTAAGAGAGAGAAGCAGGAGAACTGTGGGGAAGTGGCCCAGGGAAGTGTAGCAGCTCTGGTAGTGAAAGGTCGGCTGCCAACAGCTGCTGCCACTAGGGTGCCTAGGCCAGAACCCAGAGTAGAGGGTGGGCCCGGGTTCCCCCCAACCCACCACTACAGAAACACCTCCTGGGAGGGGAAAACAGACCCTTGTCAGGACAGGAGGCTAAACTATTCTGGAATAAGTTCATAGGGATAACAGACTGTGGGAGTTCTCTCATCAACCTCCTTGCTGGCTTATGATGAAAAGGGCTCAGTAGACTCTAACCCTGGCCCTAGAGAGAGAAGGGCTACGTGGAGGGTCACAGTGAGCCTCTGAGGCTAGCATAAACCGCCTGAAAGCACAGGACCCATAGGGACAAGGTCAGAGCTCTGCCACAATATATTCAAGTCAGCGGGGCCTGATGAAATTCATGCTAGGATATTTAAGGAACTAGCTGAAGCAATTTTGGAACTGTTAGCAATTATCTTGGAGAACTCATGGAAGATGGGTAAGAGGAGGAGGGCAAACATACTACCTATCTTTAAAAAAGGGAACGGAAACAAAGAGGATCTGGTGAATTATAGACCAGTCAGCCCAATTTTGATAACTGGGAAGATACTGAAACAAATTATTAAACAACTGGTTTGTAAGCATCTAGAGGATAATAGGGGCATAGGGAATAGCTAACATGGATTTGTCAAGAACATATTATGCTAAGCCAACCTAATTTCTTTCTTTGACAAGGTTACTGGCCTAATGGATAGGGAAGTTCTAGTCTACCTTCAACTGCTCTTTATTCCAGGCTTTCCGAGTTAGAGATGTGGTAAGTTTCAATCTACTTCAAAGCTGTGTAGTCTGAACATCAATGCCTTGTGAAAAAATTCTCCAGATTTCTGACCAGGATTTTGGAAGAGCTAGAAATGTGACCACCCCCACAAAGAATCCTTCTAGGATTTTACATAGGAATTTGGAAGTTTGTTCCAAACCTGCTCCAGCTGTCTTTTTGTTCTGTTTGTACAGCCTCTCGCATAATGGGGCCCTGGTCTGGGAATTGGATTCCTAGGCATGAAAGCAGGGGTGGCCAACCAGTGGCTCCAGAGCCATATGCGGCTCCTTGTATAGGCACCAACTCCAGGGCTGGAGCTACAGGAGCCAACTTTCCAATGTGCTGGGGGCTGCTCACAGCTCAACCCCTGGCTCTGCCATAGGCCCTGCCCCCACTCCACCCCTTCCCCCCCCCCTCCCTGCGCCCGCCCTGCCCCTGCCCCCCCCCCCCCCCCTCGAGCTCCTGCATGTCACGAAACAGCTGATCAGGAGGTGCGGGGAAGTGCTGATTGGTGGAGCTGCCAGTGGGCAGGAGGCGCTGGAAGTGGAGCTGCTGACGTATTATTGTGGCTCTTTGGCAATGTACATTGGTAAATTCTGGCTCCTTCTCAGACTCAGTTTGGCCACCCCTGCACTAAAGTAATACAAATAATGAAGTCAGTGGCAAAATTCCCATTGACTACAATGGGAGCAGGAGCAGACCTATAGAAAACATTAGGTACTTTTATTCAGGAAGTAATCTGGGGCATGGTCTACACTACCAATTTATGTCAGTATAACTACATTGCTCAGGGGTATGGATTGTCGAGGTGGTTTTATTTTGTTGATGAAACGGAGTTTTATCACAAAAAGTAGCATTGCAGTGTGTACACCTCCACTGTTTTGTTGATGAAAGTTGCCTTTTGCCAAAAGGCTTTGTCTAGCCTGGCAAATTTTAAGTATAGACAAGCCCCTGGACAGCAAATTAATCTTGGCAATTTTAGCTTCAAGGGTCCCAGAGAATGTTTTGCAGAGTTTTGGTTTGTACGGGTTTGCTCCCCATTAAGTTTAGAAATGCACAGCCAAACTCAGTTCAAACAGCTGAATTATGTCTTGTTTTGGGTTAATCAGAAAAAAACATGAAAAAAAACATGGCTTCAACAGAAGTTGGCCCAGGTTCACTGAAAGGTTTCTGAGCCTCTGCAAACTAGTCAAACTTGGCCTGAATTTCAAGTCTGTATTCACCTGGCTTCATGTTTCATTATAAAAGTTTCACCCAGCTGTAGTTCAGGGCTATTACAATTAAAGTTCCCTGGGGAAGCTGGACCACCCAGAATTATAATTCAGTCTAAAAGGGAGGATAATAGTCATAGTTATAACAAACAAATTCTATGTATTCTTTTATGAATAAGAAATGTGTGAAATCTGATAAAAGACTACTATATGCACCTAATGTGGAAAACAACTTTAGTTATTTTATGTATTTTTAAAATGGGCCCAATCCAGATACCTCTGAACTTTAGATGCATATCCAGAGATAGGCCTGAGCCTACAAGTCTGATTATTCTATTTTAAAACATAAGTGGAACTGAAAGTTGTTTTTATTTCACTCTTAGTTCCAGCTGTGATGGTACAGAGAGCTACTTTTTAGTGAGAGGAAATCTCCTGAGTTGTGTGGAATATGCTGTAGGCCAGAGGGGAAATGGATGAACACATCCTTTATTTAGGTGCTTACTAGGGGTGGGAAGACTTTTGTCCCATCTGTAAGTGACACAGCCATGCTTTAGCTTGTGGAATAGAGTAGCAGTCACATGCAGTACCACTTGTGTGGGGAATTAGGATCCACGTAATTGCAGATCTCAGGGCCCTCTCCTGATCCCTACAGGGCCGACATTAAGACAGCCTGTGCTCCTTCACACAGCCCCTTTGTGGGTGGTACACCACCTGCTCTTTCCACACAGCCCTGCTGTAGGTGAATATTACCCTTAAGTGAGTAAAGTGCTTGCTTAGTAATCAGATAATAAAATGACAGAGCTCTCTTTTAATATTTTCATTAATGCTAGAAGCTATGTCACATGATAGAGAAATGCCTCATCTTTAAAAGGTTGAAAATGTAGATTTAAAAATTAATTGTATATCAGCATTGGTAACTGGGGAAGACAATCACTACTCGAGCTTACAGGTTCTACATGACAGCAACCCTTTAATTTGTAGCAGGAATCAAGGTACTCTCGTTTAGAAATCCCAGTTTGCTTTTGCTTTGTAAACTATCAGAAGAACAAAAAATCAGAATCGATAGAACATGGTGCTGCATTGTCATGGTTCTAATTTAATTAGGTGCAGAATTAACCTGTGACCTTCAATTCTTTTTTCTTAAATCCTTGTGGAGAGGCAGCCCCTTTCCTTTCTTATAGGCAGAATAAACCATTCTGAGAGCATCTATATGCTACTTATTACAACCAGACTGTTAGCCTGAAACTATTCAGAGCTGGCTTGATCCTTGAGCACCTTGCCTATCAAAAAGTTTGTGATCTTTGTTACCTACGCTAAGCTGAGAAAGACCTTCTTGTCTCTTCCTCTCAGGAATTCCTATCCCCCCAATTTTTTACTGCCTCCACTTTATATCCCTGCTCCATGGGTCCCCCCTTCCCTGTCTACCTTAGCATGAATATCTAGACCCCAAGTTCTTTATATTATGTCTTTACTGTTCCCCAATTAGCACCCCACATTACTACAAGAAAATAAAACATTCAAATGCATTCTTTAGCATAGATGACAAAGGAAAATGTAGAGTTTGCAGACCAAGCTATATTATGAGCCTTAAGAAAGGCCAGGAAAACTTTCAAAAAGCACATGAAAGGGAAATGTTTTAACACCATGTCCTTGAGTCAAGAAAGTACTTAACCTGCTTAAAGTTAAGCTCCTGATTAAGTCCTATTGGCTTCAAAAGTACTTAAGGATGTGTTTAAAGGTAAGCATGTCCTGAAGTGATTTGCTGAATAACATGCCTTTATAAATTAGGGCCCATAACTTTAAAGTGCCTTTTGTGATTTCCCCTTCCCCTCTGAGCTTCCTAAACATTTTTAACCTGGGATGAAGTGTAGGAAAATCTAACTATATGGAGCACTGGAATAGGCTTCCAAGGGAGGTTGTGGAATTCCCATCCCTGGAGGCTTTTTAAAAGAACAGGGTAGACAAACGCTTGTTGGTATGGTCTAGGTATACTTGATCCTACTTCAGTGCAGGGGGCTAGACTAGGGCTCTCCAAGTCCCTTCACCCCCTATATAGCTATGTAAAACTTCAGGGAATATATTTTTTATGAGGAAGCTGAAAATTGGGTTTGTAATAAGAAGCAAACTTCAGCATGCTCCATTGTATAAGATATAGAAATAATAATACTTGGACAGAAGAACATCTACAGTTAAGATTATTTGTTAAAGTGGATATTTGTAGTGACAGCAACAGTCACCATGACAAAAAGGGTGAGCATTCTAGGAGATGCTATATTGTAAACGGAATTAGCCCTTTCTACAAGACTTATGGTACCTGTAATCTCCTCTAATGCACAGGATGGTCAGGCAAGTTATTTTGTACGTGTTCCTTCTGAAAGATTAGATTATGAATTTCAACATACTGGGTTCATTCTCTTAGTCTTAACTCAGGTATGGGAATATAGACTTTTTTAGAAATCTGTTTTAAAGTGTTTTGATCATAGTCCTTTCCTTGTATAGAACCATTTTGATAGTGCAGTTTCAGTGTATATTCTGAGTGAGTAAATCTTGATACTTTTAATATTAAATTTTTGTGCTATAAAATGGGTGTGTCCTACAGGATACAAAGGTCATGGAGGGTAATAACAGCACTGAAAGCTTAATTATTCTGTACTAATTACCTGCTGAAATAAATTAGTGTCAAGGGTGTCTGGGTGAAAATGACATCATTCATGATATAATTAAATACACAAAACTATGTTTAAATAACATTAAGTGTCTGGCTCAAATGAAGCCAGGAAATTCAAAGGTAATGACACTCCACTCCTTAAGTCACGCTGTGGGGAATAAAAGGCATTTTACGGATATCATACTAGTTTTAATTATTAATGTGCTGGTCTGTATGATTATTTAGGACTTTAATGTTTAGGTTTTTTTAGTCCTAAAAAAGAATGGAAATCTGCAAGTATCTACTTAGTATATTCTTCTTTAAAAACACAATTAACTAGTGTTAATGTGTGCAATGTTATCTGGCTACATATATACTTTGATATAAATACTAGTTACCCAAGAATCCAGGAACGTGCCTTCCAAATCCATATGATCACTCCATAATTAGCAGAGTTTTACTACTTAACAGGAGTGATTTTTGGAATGATAAATATGATGAAGTATGAAATCTAATTTTGTAAATTCCAGCATGGCTTAAAATATCCAAGTGATTGGATAGAGTACTAGAATATATACCACAGAATAAAATTCTAAACTGGCCCCAGGAATAGATTAGAGTATCAACTAGAGCTTTCTGATCTCTAATAGACCCACAGAAGTTAAACATGGTTCTTCTGCTGACACCTTTTATGCTAAGTTTCAGCACGAGGCAAATTGTAACCTTAAAAGAGAAGTTTAGCAAATGCTGGCAGTCTGAATTGTGGCATTTGAGAGATGCTATAATAAGTGCTGCAAAAATAGTAACTATTATTCTTTATTATAGCATACCACAAAAATTACTCAGCTTTTACCAGCCCATTGATAATTTTTAATATCAGACTCTTTGCATTTCATATACTGATAGATTCCAAGGCCAGAAGGGACCACTGTGATCATTAAGTCTGACCTCCTCTATAACAGGAGAGAGAACTTCCCCAAACTAATTTCTAAGCCTCTGTTAGGAAAAACACACCCAATCTGGATTTAAAAAATAGTCAGTGATGGCGAATCCACCACAACCTTTGATAGATGAATCCATTGGAACAATTACCCTGGCTGTCAAATTTATGCCTTATTTCCAGTCTGAATTTATCTAGCTTCAACTTCTAGCCATTGGATTATGTTATACCTTTCTCTGCTAAATTGAAGAGCTCATTATTAAATATTTGTTCCTCGTGTAGATATTTATTTTCAATCACCCCTTAACCTTCTCTTTGTTAGGCTCAAGGAGGTCAGTCGATTTAGCTTATCACTATAAGGTATGTTTTCTAATTCTGTAAATATACTTGTGACTCTTCTGACTCCTCTCCAGTTTATCATCATACGTCTTTAATTATGGACACCAGAACAGCATTCCAGCAGCAGTTGCACCAGTGCCAAGTACAGAGGTAAAATAACCTCTCAACTCCTACACAAGATTCCCCTGTTTATGCATCTCAGGATTGAATTAGCATTTTGGGCCACACCATCACATTGGGAGTTCATGTTCAGCTGATTTGCCACCCTGACCCCCAAATCTTTTTCAGAGTCAGTGCTTCCCAGGATAGAATCCATCATTCTGAAAATATGGCCTACATTCTTTGTTCCAAGATGTATACCAGGGGTAGTCAACCTATGGCACGTGTGCCGAAGGCGGCACGCGAGCTGATTTTCAGTGGCACTCACACTGCCTGGGTCCTGGCCACCGGTCCGGAGGGTTCTGCATTTTAATTTAATTTTAAATGAAGCTTCTTAAACATTTTAAAACCCTTATTTACTTTACATACAACAATAGTTTAGTTATATATTATAGACTTGGAGAAAGAGACCTTCTAAAAACGTTAAAATGTATTACTGGCACACGAAACCTTAAATTAGAGTGAATAAATGAAGACTCGGCACACCACCTCTGAAAGGTTGCCGACCCCTGATGTATACATTTAGACATCTTAGAACACACATTGTTTGCTTGTGCCTAGTTTAGCAAGCAATTGAAATTGCTCTGAATCAGTGACCTATCATCTTCATAATTTACCACTCCCCCAACCTTTGTCATCTGCAAACTTTCAGTTAGGACTTTATTTTCTTCCACTTTATTGATACAATTATTAAATATTATAGGGCCAAGAATGGATCCTAAGGGACCCCACTGAAAACATATCTTTTGGTGATTATTTCCTGGTTAAAATTATATTTTGAGACCTATCAATTAGCCAGTTTTTAATCCATTTAATGTGTGCCTTATTTTATATCATTCTAGTTTTATAATCAAAATATCATGTGATACCAAGTCAAATGCCTTACAGAAGTGTAAGGATATTATGTCAATGCTATTATCTCTATCAGCCAAACTTTTAATCTTATTTAAAAAAAAAAAATCAAGTTATCTTGACAAAACCTATTTTCCATAAACACATGCTGATTTCCATGAATTACATCCTCCTCCTCTAATTCTTGATTAATCAAGTAAGTGCCATATCAGCTACTCAATTATCTTGCTCAGGACTCATGTCAGGCTTAGAGGCCTATAATTACCTGGATCATCTGGTTTACTTTTTTTTTTTTTTTTTTTTTTTTAATTGGCACAATGTTGGATTTCTTCCAGTCTTCTGGAGCTTCCCTCGTGCTCCAAGACTTATTGAAAAGCGACATCGACAGTCCAGTGAGCTCTTCATCCAGCTCTTTTAAAACTCTTGGATGCAACTTACCTGGACCTACTGAATTAAAAATGTCTAACATTAGTAACTTCCGTTTTAACATCCTCCAGAGGTACTAGTGGAATGGAAAGAGTATTACCATATGCTGAGACTATATCATCTCATTTTTCCCCAAATAAAACAGAAATATTTATTGAACACTTCTGTCTTTTCTGCACTGATATTGACAATTCTACCATTTCCATCTAGTAGTGGACCAATACAATTGTCAGAAATCTTTTCATTCCTAATGCATTTTTAAAAACTTCTTCTTATTGTCCTTAACTCTGCTGGCCAGAGATTGCTCCTTGTGTCCCTTTGCTCCCCTTATCAATTGTCTGCAGTTCCTAATGTCTAATTTTCATTCATTACTATTAGGTTTTTTTTTTAAAAATAGCTTCCTTCTCTTCCCTGCTAAACCATTTTTTTTTTTTTTTTTTTTTAAATCAGCACAGCCTTCTTCCTCAATTATGGGATTCTGACTTTTGGGGCATCTAGGAAGGTGTCCTTAAATCATTCACATTTTTCTGGTTAAATTCTTTCTCCCAGCTGATTCAGCTCAATTGTTTTCAGCTTTGTGAAATTGGCCCTATTAAAGCAGTGTGTGTAAGTGTGTGTGTGTGTGTGTGTGTGTGTGTGTAAAAAACTGGTCTGGATTTTATTCTGCTTACACATTATAAATGTGATCAAGTCATGATCACTTGTACCATTAATTTTTAGTTTGAGATAAAAAAAAACAGCAAATTTTGGATGACAAGCTATAGCAGAAAGGCAATGCTGTCTCTGTAGCCTGGTTCATCGGAGGCAATAATGCATTTGTTAACTGGTATCTTTGTTCCTTTTACGCTTTTGTCCCTGTTCCCAAATAAAAATGAATACAGAAGTAACTCTGTCATGTTTTTTTCTGCTCACCTGCAGTCTCTCTTCATATTCTTTTTATGGTACTTTAGTCAATGGCTTTTAACAGCTAAACATAAAAGCCATTGGGAGCATAAACAGGAAACTTGTGTTTAGGTGGGAGTTCCTAGGAATTTTATACTGCTGACCGCAGAGGCCATGGGAGAAAGGAAATAGGAAAAACACTGTAAATACCTGGGTGACTAATGACTTCATGCTGCTCATCTGGCTTTTTAGAATATGAAACAGTCAGTGTCTTCCAGGGAAACCACCACAAAGAAGGCAGGAAGATTTTTTTTCAAGACATTACTTGCTATGCTGCTGTGTTTATTTCACTTGTTACGTTCTCACCACATTTTATCGAAAGAGTATCTTGTTTCTATAAGGCTGTAGCATGAAATGGTCAAATAAACCTACAATAAATCGTCACCAATAATATGTGTTACCTCCCAACCCCCAAGACTAAATGCATTGATGGAGAAGTAAGGGAGTGTGAAGCAAGAGTGAATGCTCACCCTTTGCATTCACACTAAAAGGATTTAGATGAAAGTAACCAAATCCCTCTCCCCCCCCCCCTTGTTTTGCTACTGAAACAGCAGCTGGAGTGAGAGAGCAGTGTATCCCTTTATAAGGAGTTTCATCATTGGCTCCCTAAAGAATTCCCATTGTTATCAGAGGGGCCCACTGAGGGACTTTTTTTTTTTTTTGGGTTAGGAGTATGACTTGAAGAGGTTTTGTCTCTTGCTGATTGCAGCACATTTTGCTGATCTGCATCTCACATGCAATGGAGGTGGGGCAGGATTTCAAAGTCGGCCATCTGTACAGATGAGATTGGCAATCTGGGGTAGTTCAGTGTCTTGATTCCTCTCAAAACACCAGACTGTAACTAAACTGAGACATCTGGTCACCTTCATTTAGAACACAGGGTCTGATTTCACTAGAAAGCCTAGGCAGTTTCTCCTATTAAAATTCTAAATTGGCAGAGGAGGGGTAAAAGTACATGATGGTGCTTTTAGAGTCTCACATTTTGGGAGTGGGAGATTCACATCCCTGGGGGAAGGCACTGAACACTTAACAGTGGATGGGAGGGGAAGGCCTGGGGAGTTAATCTCTATAAACTGTGTTCTGACATAGGAGGTAGACAAAGGGGTAATAGAGTTGGACCCTTTCTCACACAGAAAAAAGGAACAGCTTCCACTGGAATGCACTGCTTTAAAGCGAGCCAGAAAAGGTTACTACAAAAGCAATAAAAGAATCTCACTTGCCTGAGGTCGACAGTGCTGCTTCTGTGATACTTTTAGCTCCTGCAGGTCCGGGCAATGAACAGCTAGGACAGGATGGGATTTGGGTTGCTGAAATCCTCACACGAAGCAAAGCAGCTGGGCCTCCAGCTTATTCAGTTCTTGATATGTTTGGCTGTTGTGACACCTGGTCTACTTCTAGCTATAGAATAAAAATTAGTGGACTGTCTGCTTATTGCAGTTTTTGAATTATCCTTGGTAACTTTAATGTGTACACAGCAACTAGACTGAGTTAAAACAAATTTTAAAGCTATTCAGCCGCTGAAGTAACAGATTTAACTTTAACAGAGTTATAATAATAATGTGCTCAGCATGTTAGAGCCAATAAAGAACCATGACGTCAGCCCTTATTCAGCATCCACTTAAGTACATGCACAAGTCCCATTGAAGGCAAGCATTTTGCTGAATAGGAATGTGATTACAGACATGCTTAAAGTAAAGGACATGGTCAAGTGCTTTTCTGAATCAGGGCCAAGGTCTATACCCCAAGCATCTTGCAGTCTAATTATAGAGGTGATGCAGTGAGTACCATTTAATAAGGGAGTTTGGGATAAGAACAGTAACAAAGATCGCATGGGTGCTCATCTGTAGTCTATGCACATGCTTAAGACTATTTATAGGTATATAAAAACATAACTCATTCATTAGAATATAGCTTGCTTTTCCTACAAAGTTAAAAAAATACAGAAAATTGGCAATGTATTGTAGACACAGTAATAAGAATTCTCTGATTAGACTCATGGTGGTGGAAAGTGTCAAACTGATTGAAGTCTTCTAGTTTTTCCAAAGAACAGATGCAGCACAGGGATTGGCAGCATAAACTGTCCCATGCTGTGCTTCAAGCCTGAAATGAAGGAATGACTCAGGCCCTGATTCAGCAAGGTATTGTAGCATGTGCAAGCAGTCCCATTGAAGTCAATGGGAGCACGAATATACTTAAAGTGAGGCATATGCTAAAATACCTTGCTGACTCAGGGCTCAGTCTCTGGCCTCTTCTGAGACTGCTAAGGAGGATGCCAAGTGTAGTATTGTGTGATAGAAACACATCCACTGGGAATCATATTGTGGTACAAACTCATTTTATATGGCTCACCAAACAACAAGCAGATGATTTCTGATCGTTGTTATCCCTGGCCAAATAGGAACTGGTGACCTGAAAGTGAAAGGCTGTAACTTCAATGTCAAAACTCCCATTGATTTCAAGGGGTCTAGGATTTCACCCTTTGTCTGTAACCTAGTCCTCTGAACTTTTATTTTGAGTGTTTTGTAATACAGTACAAAATTTCTAAAACAGAAGGGTACAGAAAAAATCAAAAGTACAATGTACAAAAATCTGACTAGTCTGGCTGAAGAGATAATTGAGTTTTAGGCACTGGGCTCTAGATCTACAGAAGGACTTGACTGTTGCTATGCTGAGCATTGCAATGCCTAATTCCTAGGCATCCTCGCTCAGTAATTCTCAGCCCCAAGTTAGGCTCTTCATGCATGCATGGGAAGAAAAGTTGCCTAAGAAAGGGATCCTCAAAGTCAGCACGCTGAGTGAGGAGCCACCTAAGCTACCCTGGTGTTAAATGGAGAGGAATGGGCTGGAATGGGGCTCAGGACCTAGATCCTCAAAAATACTTTGGTGCTTAAGGCCCTGACTCATGGGAATTAGGTGCCTGCCTGAAAGGTCAGATAGACGTCTCCTTCTGCTCAGGATTCTCAGCCATTAACCTTCTCCTGAAGTTAAGTGGCTGGTCTAGCTGATGTCTGTAGGTAGCCCATGCCCTTTCCTGTGGAAAAAGTATCTCTCTTCTTCTCCATTATAGCCAATAGCCCAGTGGTTCAGGTTCACCTAGAATTCAGGATTCAAATCCTCAGTTTGCCTGAACTGGAGCAGGGACTTGAACCTGACTCTCCACCATCCTAGCTGAGTTCTCTAACCACAATATTGTAAAGGCAATCTGTCTCTGGTCCACTGAATATTTAACTACTTGTACAAAATGGAATAGGTCCAACAGGAGAGACTGAGCGGGAATAGACTACCTGCCTTGTTTTGTTTTTGTTTTTTCTTTTCTCCACTCCTCTGAGTCTCCTGTGTGTCCTTCAGCAGGGCTGGGCCATTATGCCCATGTTCTCCATAGATGTCAATGGGTGGATCTCCTTCCTAGCAGTTAGCTGGTGGCAGCAGCCCTATCTAGTGGTTAGAGCCTGTGGTGATAGAAATAGGGAAGAGTGAGCACAAGTCCATTGCTAGACACCTGGAAGTGCTGCAATGCCTCCTTTTAAGTCCCTCCTCCAACTGGAGCATGCCCAGCAGGCCTGCAGGTGTAGAGCTTCCTGGGGCCAGAGCCATTCTTGTACCCGTCTCCCTAGCATGGGGTTTATCCACCCTATCACAAATCATTACTCTGTATTGTGAGTCTAGAGAACTCAACTAGGAGCGTCCATCCAATTCTGCTGACTAAGGCTCGTCTCAAACATATTGCTTGAAAATAATGAAGACAGTCTGGTAAGGGAAAAGATACTTAAAGAGAGCTTGACTCCTTCCTAATGGTTCTAGGGATGAAAGCAGGGGTAGCTGCACAAGCAATGGCATTCACACCCGGGGAGGGTTAGTGGCTTTCCCACTGCTACCAGCTACAGTTCCCCCAAGAGAAGGTAGCTTTGATTCCCATCAGAGGTCCCCTTGCAGAGGTTGTTCACAGGATGCACCTGATTTGGTGCAAATCAGCAAATATGCTAGAGGCCTTGGCCACATCTCTTCCCTGGCCAGCTCTGCCCACTTTGAGCTGCACTAGCTAGTTCTGAACCCTCAGGCAGAGTAGGTGTTGTAGGCATCTTGCACCATTGTGACCACCCTACAGCTGGACTTTCCACTGCTGGGGACTCTGCATCAGCATCTCTGCTGGTGGAACCCCCAGGGATGACCAGAGCCCAGTATTGCTTAAAATGTGCATGGGTGTTTATTCGAAACTGTGCTGCCTCTTATTGTGAACAAGTCACCTTCGTACAAAGAGACAATCATCCTTCTGTGGACTAGAGGGTGAGGTGATGTGAGTATGTGATTGGGGTGTACTCCCCAGACTGGCTCTGAAAGAGTGGAATTAGGTCAGAAGGGCCCACTCAGCCAATTAAGCTGCAAATGGGGAAGATTTGGGCTGCGTGCAGGAGGTGCTGCAATGCAGAGAAAGAAGAAAGGGAGTGCTGAATCAGACAAAGCTAATCTTCAGAGAATTGCTGGGGGGGCACCACCCAGCAGTGAGTAGAGTGCACCATGACAGAGAGCTAAATGAGATTTTTGACCTATGGGCTGCCATAGCCCTTGAACTACAGAGACGGGGAAAGCTTGTCCCAAGTAGTCTGTCTGAGGGCATGTAACTAGGATACTGAGCTGATAGTGTCCTCCTTGGGAGCCTGCTACATAGCCATAGACTGCAGGAGAAAAGGAGCTTGCAATGGCAGAATTATTAGGGCAAGAGGACAAGTCCATGGCTGTTGATGAAACACGGGACAGAATTGATTTAACTGGCTCCTCGCCTAGTACTTCAGTCGTCCTGCAGTGGGCAATGCAGATATCTGCTTCTGGCTGAGCAAAAGCAAGATGGGCTTGTATCTCCCATAGGGGAGCCAATATTCCTAGCTTTCTGGCACCCAGCCATGCCAAGACAAACCACCCCAGAATAATGCAAAACTGCTTTTATCTGCGCACTCATGCCATGCTCCTACTCAGCATAAATCTGGTAGCTATCTCCCCCGGCCCCTGCTTCATGGCTACAGACACTTTGCACTGCCACCCTGGTGGGACCTTGGGGTAAGAGATGTGCAACAGCTACCCATACTATATTTTGGAGATTGAACCAGCATGCATGTGTCCCTGTCTACTTCCATCGCCACCTGCCTGGTTTGTGTATCTATTGTTACTGTGTGTTGATTTATCCTGCCATTCCAACTCTCCAAGCCAAACTGACCACAGGTTGCTCCTATGATATTTCCAGGTGAAATTTCAAATTGCATGACAGTGCAAAACCGTTGACATGTCAAGCTGGAAGTTGAGATCAGAAACTAACCTGTGAGCATTTTGACTCCCTCGACCTTTTGCAGAAAACAGAGTTTTGCAACCTCAAAAGCCATACAACAAACAGATAAAGAACATGGAAAGGTTTTCAAGCACCTGTCTTAAACTCAAATGTTTGATTTTTTTCCCCCTTCAAAATGCAGGAAAAGCTTGATCTATGTTAAAGTATAGAACTTCAGTTTTCAAAAAAAGCTGCCAGCTTTTAAGCAAAAATACTATTTACACCCAGTAAATCCAACGTGTGCTTTCACTCTCCTGGATCTTTTAATTGGTGGCTGGCACAGTCTTTGCTCTGAAGTTTCAGGACATAGGGAACTTTTTGCAGCCAACTTCTAAACCTCTAACAAACAAAATTCATAGTGGAAATGTTGACAGACTCTTGATCAAAGCAGCACCATCAGATGTTGCTTTTATATACTGGTAGATTATTAAAATGACTTAAATAGCTGGGCAATGTTGAATTGGGACAGAATATTTCCAAATGACAGCTGAACACTGTACAGGATTTTTCTCCAGTCTTTCCCCCCTGGTTGTTCTGATATCCTCTCATAAAACGATATTGTGAACTCTGAACTAGGGTCCCTTAAACTTTTTCCTAGTGGGGAATCAATCTTAATAGGAAAACATTGCAATTTTAGTGATCATCTCCCCTCCCATCAGAGCTGAATGGACCACCTCCACTTGCACTTGTCCGTGATTGAATAATACCCCTATGTCAACTACAGCAATTGCTTCCGTGGAAAAGTGACATTAGGGAAGTACTCAATGTAATTTTAGATTCTTTAAGATGATATGGCAGTTGGAGTCCCTACATCATGTGACCAACTAGCCATCTGTGGTCTGCTAACGAGTGAGCCCTGGACCATTGTTTGGGAACTGCTGAACTATAGTAAGGAGTGGAGAGATGCATGATATTCATAACTTAACTTCTCCCAAGTTTAGAGGACTTTGGATCTTGGGTTTAGCCTGCTTGCTCTAGATACAGGATCGTGCCTCAAAGTTTCCATCCAGCTTTGAACTTCTCCAAAGTTCAGAGGGCTATTCCGAGCCAGGGGAGTTTACAGCAAGGAAACTCAAAGTTGAGGCTGACACACTAGCCTTAAGCTACCACACTGGACCAGGGTATCTTACCAACCTGATACCATACACAGAAAAGTTCTCAGATCACTGTGTTATTTAGGAATAATGGAAGTTCAGTTTTAACTGCATTATCTTCTGCATGCAGAAAGTGAAACTGACGAGTGCTGTCCGGGATGGCTGATGGGGTGGGATAATCTAAATGACTGATCCAATGGAAAATCGTTCTTTGTTTTTGCAAAAAAACTTTCCCTTGGAAAACTTTGATTTTGGGGGAGGAAAAGTGTATTTTTGTCAGGAAACAGACATTGTCAGAAAATCCCCCAGCCAACTCTGAGGACCTCCAGAAGGTAGGGGTAGCTCTATAGGAAAGCCCATGGGAGCTAGGCTCTTGGCCTCAGGGGCAATGCTGAGGAAATAGCTTTTGCACATACTGCCCTGGCTGCCGGTGGATCCCTTGTGATCCATAAGTACCATGGGGAGCAGTCAAACAAGAAAGTGAAAATATCAAAAACAGGGAGCTCCTGACCTTATTGCAGCTTTGGAGAGCCACTTCTCAAGGCCACAAACTATATTAGAATATATAATAATGCATGCTGTGATTTATCCTACTTCATAATTTTCTGTCTTCCTTCTTTGAACCAAGTCCATTCTGGAACTTGACTCTCTACCCAGATCAGCTGGAGCGCGTTAGTCACTAAGCTATCTCCAGGATGCTCCAAATTAACCACTGGTGTGAGGAATCAACATTTCAGGAATGAACTCCGGCTCAGCTCCTCACACGGCAGTAAAATGCATTACGACTAGGCCTCTGAGTCAGGCTTCCTTTCTGTTTTTAGAAATAAAAATTCCCCAGAGAAGTTGATAGATGGACATGATAGAGCATTTGTGAATCTCAGTAACTGAGACATTTGAGCTGACAGTGCTCCAGGTTTCATCTGGAGGTCTGCTGGTACAGTGTTGTGGTTTTTTTTTTTTTTTGGGGGGGGGGGGGGGGGGGGGGGGGGGGGCTTGGCCCAGGAACTTGCTTCATTGACTAACAGGCCAAGTCTGTTAACTTGCTTGTCACCCTGCAAAGCCTATGGTCTCATGCTTTTGAGAAAAGGGATGGGGCTAGGGAAGGTATATGTGAGGTATTTGTTCATTCCACTTCAGTGAGTGAGGAGAATTCATGATTTGTTACTGGAATAATTCATTGTCTGGAATACTTCCTAATGCTCATAATGTACACGCACATAGGATAGGCACACACTTCTGGAAATTTAAATAAATAAACACACTGATTGTGCATGGAACACTCAGTGATTTCAGTGAGACTATTTGTGTGAAACAGGTGAGCATGATATACACTTTATATACACAAAAACTACATTAAAAGAATACTAGTAAGGTTGTTCCATCAAGCAAGTTGAGCCTCTCACAGCTACTAGTGCTGAGCTGAGCAACTGAGCTTGCCCCACCCACAGCTATGGGGTGAAGCTGGACTTCCCCTGTAAAGCTTGCTCTGGATCAAAGTGGGGACAGGGAGCCTGTCTCTCCTGTGTTCCTAGTGACACCCCTGCTGGTGCCCAAGAAGCATGGAGGAGGAAGCCATCTGACTTGAATGCAGGGGGGGAAAAAAATACATGAAAGTTCTATGGCTAATGTTATGCAGGAGGGCAGTTTAGACTATCTCAGTGGTTCCTTTTTAGCCTTAATGAAGGATTATTAAAAGCCAGACCAGGGGAAAGGAGTAGATTGGGACAAAGAGTCTTATGGAATGGGATGGGACAGTCAGGGAGACTCAGACTGAAACCAGTGAAGGAAATAGGGGCTGGGAGCCAGTTGACGGGGGGAGTAACACAGATCAGAGAAGGAACTGAAGAGTTGGGGGGAGGGAGAACTGGGCCTGCCTGGGCAAAGGGACTGGGGGCAATGAGCAAGGGACAGGGGAGACTAGGGCAAGGAGCTGAGGCTATGAAAAAAATAGTATGTGTTCCTAAAATTAGACTATCAAAATGCATATGCACAAGGGGGCCAAATTAAGGATCCACTGATAACCCTAATCTGGCATTCCTTAACTTCTGAGCGCTTGGTTTTGCAACCTTCATGTTCTTTTAACATAGTGGGGGTGGGGGTGTGAGATTTTTTTTTCTAGGTTTTAAAAAACCAAACTGAAAAAGTAGAAATGCTATCATGTAGCATCCTATTACCACATACATGGCTTATCAGTGGGGTGGAGCCTTTAGATCTACCACCCAGCCCTCTGCCGCTTGAGCTAATGGAGTAACAAATTTCAGTAGTAGGTTTTCACCCTCTGTGTGGGCCAGCACTACAGAGAATTAAGACACACATTTTGCCAGTGGGTTTCACAAATATTTGCTGACAGAATGGGAATGTTGAGACTCAGAATCCTGAGCTCTATTCCAGACTCTGGAGAGGAATGTGCTCTAGAGGGTACAAATTCTTCTGCCCATTTCCCCCAAGCATGACCCCATTCTGTCCCATCCCTGGTTACTTGTCCCAGGACCATTCTCCTTGTTCACCTAGTCCTAGGCTCCATTTCTCAAGCTTCTCACCCCAGTGTCCTTCCCTAGTTAGTCCCTATTTCCCCACTTCCAGTTCCTTCTCCTAGTCTCCCATCCAGTCTCACTCTCCCCCTGATTAGACTTTTGTCCCCTCTGCATTTAAATCAGACAGCTTCCTCCTCCACATTGCCTGGGTGCCAGCAGAGGCTCATTGAGAGCATGGGAGAGACAGGCTCCCTGTTTTCAGTTCTAGTGTCCTGAGCATGCCTGGCCCAGAGCAACTGGGAGCAGCCATTCCAGGAGAAGTCTGGCTTCAACCCTGCATCACTGGGCTAGAGCATTCTCAGTTGCTCTGTGAGGAATGGTGCATGCACAGTCCCATTCTATCACGCATAGGTGCTGTAATAGGAAGGAGCATACTCAGCCATTCTGTGGGGATAGCACATGCATAGCAGGAGGTGAGTAAGGACAGAAGCAAAATCAAAGCATGTGTGAATTAAAAATTTTCAAAGGTTTATAAACTTGGCCAGATTTTTATTAGGATGGCAAAAGCCACATCTCTGACACAAAGGCCACACCCCTGCCAAATTTCAGGGCCCTGCTCAAAAACCTGGAGGGGTAGGGGTGAGGGTTAGATCTTTGCTACTAAAGGTTACCAGAATTTTAACCTGGGCAAAGCAACATTTTTTCCTAGCTTGTTTTTGGAAACCACTGAACCATTTTGGCTGAAATTGTCCAAAAAACTGCAGCCTAAGGCAGACACCTGGCATTTAAAATTTCAGCCTGGATAGTTAAATTTTGACAATGTTATAAGCAACTGAAAGAGTCTTGTAATAGGAAGTATTGGGCAACCTTAATATTAAATAGCACTACCAGTCCTATCTACAATTATTTTTCCTATGCATAGCAAAAAGATCAATGTAAACTAGGATTTGCAGATGCAGTTACTATTTACCAACATGAAGTAGCTCGGTCATTATCACTTTTTTTGACAATTACCAAGTGCAATTAGACCATGTTAGTAGAATAATCTCTTGAATAATTTAAATAAAAGCTTGCTTTGAATTATGCTAAAGGAAAATGCATCTTCAAATTAACTTATTTCCATTTTATTATCTGGTTGGAAACAGCTGAACTGACTTTTTATTTTTAATTGTGAAAAACTCACTCCCAGGCTGAGCTCTTCTGTGCCAAGTTACACTTCTGAGCACATTTTTACAGTTTAGTTATAAACCCTAGAAAAACATGTTTATAGGAAATGTTGACACAACCTTAACTAAAGTGGTGCTAGCTGACACCTCTATATTTCCAATTTGGGGATTTCTACTGGGAAAATGTAAATGCTAATGCACTAAAGGATGCCAACTATAATAAAAAGCATGTAGTATTCCTATTCACTACAAGGAGACCTACTTCAAAAAAGTACCAATTCAGACTAGAGAGGAGTTGAAGTTAACTGTTTTCCTCTAAGGGCACTAAAAATCCCCTGCAGGTAGTTCAGTCTTGCAGTTACCTGCAATACTTAAGTTTTGTCAAAATTAATGACTCCTTTGAATAGCTACTAAATTCCCCCCAAAAAGAAAGTGAGAGCATGTATGGTTAAGGGTGTTTGCCAACATATATCCCTCCTAGCACAAAATTTTAAAAAGTGAGTGTGGGGTGGGGACAGGGGAGTAGGTTTTATAAAGTCTAGTGAAATAATTTTAAGAACTTACAGGGGACACATACAAAGATAGAGGATGAAAGGCAAAACTGATTTTCTTACCTGTATCTTTCAAGTTTGGATCTACCTAGAATGTATTCAAGGAGTTGGGTGTGTGGCCTCATCTCTTGTTCTTCAAAAAGTATAAAATAGAGACTAGTCCTAACAACAAGAAATGTATTCAACTAATTGCTACACTATTTGGTTAGAGGATTGTATACATCCCACATTCTCCTTCACAGAAAATATAACAGAGCACTGAAACAACTACTGATATAGTGCTCTGCTCACTGAAACAAGTAGTTGCTCTGATAAGGAAGTAGCCCTGATTAGAAAGAGCTGTGCCTAATTGGTGGAATGGGATGGGCTGAGGAGAGCCCCAAAGGCTAATTACAGGTTTCAGAGTAGCAGCCGTGTTAGTCTGTATCTGCAAAAAGAACAGGAGTACTTGTGGCACCCTAGAGATTAACAAGCAGTAGTACTGTTGGGGGGCGGGGAAAGCTGTTTTATTTATGTATGTATTAGGTCAGCCCTAATCTTTCTTGCCAGACTACAGGTGGAAAATAGCTGTGTCACTGTTAGGCTGGGAGTGTGAGCTGATAAAACACTGCTTTGCAGATTGACTGAGTGGTGTTAGCGCTGAAAGGGGGGCAGAATAAACTAGGCCACCCCAGGAGCTCTGAGAGGAGCATTAAATAACAATAATTAATTATGTGCTTTTAATCAATTACTCTGATTCAGCATTTCAGTAGCTGGGGGAACCAAGATTTCTGAACCTATTCTTCTTCTGTCACTTGCTCACCGAGGGGATAGGATGGTATTACTCAGATAATACTCTGAGTAGCTACATGTTGGGTTTTAGTTGCCATTTAAATTATTGCCAATGTGAGTCATCTTGTTTGGAAATAATTTGGTAGAAATGAAAGTGCTGAATACCCACTCACTATCTGAAAGTCAAGCCCCTTTAAGGTGTCTCAAGAAAGATGCCCAAAATCACTAGTGACTTCTGAAAAAACGTTGAGCAGGCCTTTTCCTTCTTCAGCTCGTACATGTTCAGAGACCAAAATTAGTCAGCAGAGAACTACACCGATAATAACAATAATACTACTTAGTTCTTCTACAGTAGATTTCAAAGTTCTTTAGAAAGGGAAGTATCTTTCAGTAAAGAGTTGCAAAACATTTTCACCTTGTTCTAAATCAGCAAATCGCTCCCTTATATATTTGTAACTCTCTTTATTTCAGGGAGCTTACAAACTTTAGAGTTCCGATTCAGTCAGGCATTGGCTGCCTGCACCATCACTTTTGTGTTTAAGTCCACCAGTCCATTAAGAAAGTCATTTATATTATACCCCTATTATTGTCATACCTAACTTAAAGGTCCCTTGTGAATTGGAGAAGGTTAGGTATCTCTGTGAGCAGAAAGTGCTTTGAATTCTCCCCCCCCCACCCCTGATTTTCAGCTTTGCTGGCAGCAATTTCTCATTTCCCCCTTTCCTCTCCCCTTCCCCCCCAAAACAAACAAACACCAAAAAAACCTTTCATAAGATATCTCTGTAATTCTGGCAAAAAATATCCAGTCTCCTTTAAGGTTAATGCTAAACTTCTGTAGGACATTATTTTTAAGGTTTAATAGAAAGCTAGTAACTTTCAGTATGTACCTGTCAGTACTAAATGATTGTTCATTTCCTGTGAAATGAGAATAAAGTAATAACATACATCTGGTGAACTAAGACATGTTGCTTATTGTTGTATCCTTTACCAGCTGTGAAATATTATCATACGAACTCTTTTAATTTTCCTTAAAGTTATTCAAACATTGTAGATGTCAACAATAGATCTGGTGGTCTTATCTAAGCATGTTTGGGAGCATGTTTCATGAACAAAACTGCAAACGTTGGAGATCTTAATCAGCCCAGCGAATCAGGTACAGCCCAATCCCGGACCACATAAAACCCCAAGTCAATGGGTGTTTTGGTAAGGAATAGGGGATCAGGCATTTACTGCTGGATGAAGGCAATTTGATAATCTTTCTAAAATTAAATGTCCAAAGACTCTAGATAATTACTAAAACTATGAAAATATCCTAACACTAGGGAAACTTTTAAAATTAATGCTACCATATATTAAAAATTGCTGTAATTCTGAAAGAACAAAATGCTAGGAACCAATCTTGCTCCCATTGAAGACAATAGGAATTTTACCATTAACTTCATTGGGAACAGGATTGGGCCCTTATGACCAAAATCAAGAGGGTGTTGAAACTGGTGTAACATAAAACCTTCAAGCTCCTACAATATGTAGGTTACACCAATATAGATTCTATTGTTAAATTTAATGTTGCCTACTCTCATGATTTTTATCATGTCTTAATATTTGATGGTTGTTGGTTTTTTTACAGCTCCAGCTCCAAGAGTGATGTCATTTTTTGACTCATCTTTCACTGAAAAGGGTTGGGGGGGAGGAAGAGGTAAGGGTGAAATCCAAACTCCTATTTACTTCAAAGGGGCCAGGATTTCACCCTAAGTTTCTAGCCTTTGCAGTTGCAGAGAAGTTTGAAAATGTGAATCCAAAAACCAGAACGCAAATTAAAAGAAACCAAAATTATATTTTAAAAAATTATGATTTTAACCAGATTTCATGATTTGAGGTCTGACTCATTATTTTTGAATATTTAGTTAGCAATACTGCAGATTCTTCTTTGTTACACCAATGTACATCTATCTGGAATAACTGATTTCCGTGTAGTTATTCTGGTGTCATTTTATCCATTGTATATCAGAGTAGAATCTGGTATATTGGGCCTAATTCTCCATTGACTTGCACCTTGTGCACTCAATTAAACCCGCACAAAGCGAGTATAAAATGTTACCACTGATATGGCTGCATCCTACACCTACTTTGCACAGATGTAAATGACTGAACATGTTGCAAGAAGCAGAAAATCAGAGTACTTGGATTTCAGTTACATCTATTTACTGAGGGGTAACATGCACACCCTTATACAGCGCCTCTGAACTTGGCTGTTAGAGTGTAAATGAAAAATGTTGTCAGCCGAGTCTAACTGCAATGTTTCATTGTAATTAAAAATCACATTTTATAACATTATGGGCTAGTTCTAAGCTGGTGTAAATCTCTATAACTCTATTGGCTTTGATGAAGCTATGCCAGTTTACAACAGATAAAAATCTGGCCCTATGTGTTTGTTGAGTTGGGGGGAAGCTGCTAATACTGGTTTGTCTATTTATTGGTGTTTTCTGATTTGCTGCCATTCCAGATTCATTTGGAAGAAGGAGAACACATTTTTACCTTGTGTTCTCTTTCTTGAGTCTAATCTTGTTCTTAATGAAATTTTGCTGTTAACCCTCTTATGCCAGTGAACCATTCATTTGGCAACGTCCTTGGAACCTACGCTTGGTGATCTGCACTGCTCTGGCAGCACAAAGCAGCTGAAAAGTGGTTTAACCTGCTACCTGGGGATTCCCAATTGTGTATAGCCTGCATAGGTAGCTCCTATGCCTCCCTTCTCCCTTGCCTTGCCGTAGGCTGTGTGGGTGTGGCTGAGAGGAAAAAAGAGTGTTGCACTCTGGCTGCCATACTGGCCCCTCAGTACCCATAGCCAGCTAGTATCAGTTAGGACAATCTGAAGTTTTGAGAATAGTGGATGGAAAAGAGGGGATCCTGTGATGTTTCCCATCCAAGTTCATGGCAAAAGGGGATAAAGTTTGATTCTCCAATTGGCTCAAATTACCAATGCTATAGAGCTCATACTCTGCACCATGAGGTACTGGACTCAAACCACACTAGCATTTGAACAGGTCTGTGATGGACTGGCAACTCTCCATGAACCAGGAGCCCCATGCCATGGAACTGGACTTACTGGGGATAAGATTTTACCCAATGCCAAGTTTTGGTACATATACATTACCTAACAGAAGTATTGGGAGCATAAGCTTTCGTGGGTAAGATCCTCACTTCTTCAGATGCAAGGGTGAGGATCTTACCCATGAAAGCTTATGCTCCCAATACTTCTGTTAG